>NC_077227.1:314599840-314900798 GCF_027887165.1 Monodelphis domestica
AACAGGAGAACAATTAATCAAGATCAACAAATAGTTACTGCTTTTGAAAATTCCATATCCATAGTTCACCACCTCTATTAAGGGAATGGAAAGTGTGTTTCATCACGGTTCTTCTGGAATCAAGATTGGTCAAGGGATTTAATCTAATTGTTGGTTACTGAAAATCAGATTAAATTGTTCACCATCTCAGAAAGGGGGGGAGGGAAGAAAGGGAATGAGGGAGACTATTTGGATCTTATAATGTTAGAAAACATATGTTGAAAATTGTTATTACATATAATTAGAAAAACAAAATATCTTTTAATTTAAAAGATTTTATTTTCATTTTCATATATATGTGTATATGGATTATTTTCTTGATCATGTTCATTCACTGCAACTTGCTTATATGGATCTTCCAATGTTTCTTTGAATTCATCATATTTAACTTTTCTTATTGTAAAATAAAAATCTGTTCCATTTCATCCACATACCATAATTTGTTCTGCCATTACTCTCTTGATAAATTTTGCTTTTTTCCCCATGAAATATGCCATTATTTTTTTTAATTTAAACATTATTTTATTTGGTTATTTTCAAACAATATTCCTTGGAAACAAAGATCCTTTTCTTATCCTCCCCCCCTCTACAGCTCCTCCCCTAGCCAACGCACGATTCCACTGGGTATCACATGTGTCCTTGCTTGAAACCCATTTCCATGTTGTTGGTATTTGCATCAGGGTGTTCATTTAGAGTCTCTCCTCATTCCTGTCCCTTCCACCCCTGTAGTCAAGCAGTTGCTTATCTTCAGTGTTTTTACTACCACCATTTGTCCTTTGCTTGTGGATAGTGTTTTTTTCTCCTGGATCCCTGCAGAATGTTCAGGGACATTGTATTGACACTAATGGAGAGGTCCATTACGTTTTCTTGTACCACAGTGTATCAGTCTCTGTGTATAATGTTTTCCTGGTTCTGCTCCTTTCGTTCTGCATCACTTCCTGGAGGTTGTTCCAGTCTCCATGGAATTCCTCCATTTTATTATTCCTTTGAGCACAATAGTATTCCATCACCAACATATACCACAATTTGTTCAGCCATTCCCCAATTGAAGGGCATCCCCTCATTTTCCAATTTTTGGCCACCACAAAGAGCACAGCTATGAATATTCTTGTACAAGCCTTTTTCCTTATTATTTCTTTGGGGTATAAGCCCAGCAGTGCTAGAAATATGCCATTATTAATATCTTGGTATATATTGGACCTTTTTTCTGTTGATTGCCAAAGATATGAGCAATTTAGTATCTTTTTTCTTCATAATTCAGATTGTTTTTCAGAATGAGTGGACCAATTCATAGTTCTACCAATAGTCTTCAAATTATTATGAAGTGAGAAAAGAGACTTTTCTGTGTTTTCTATAATGCCATAGAATTGCATAATTCTAGTACTTGATGGCACCTTAAGAGACCACCTACCTGATCCTAATACTTTATTTTCTAGATGATCCATATAAATGAAGTGATTGCATGAAGTCACACAATTATTTTATATCAGAGTTGGAACTAAAGCCCAGGGCTCCTGATTCCCATACCAATCTCCATGTGGCTAGATTTCAAGAGATGTCAATTGAGAACTTTGTCAATAATGATGACTGAACTCAGTAACATTTTTCTGGCTATGTGCTTGGAAACTTATGCTTCTTGTGGGATGTTATGATATCATGTTACTGTAATGATCAAAATTCTCTGGAGACTATATGTTAATTTATAATTACTGGATACCCATCAAATGGGAAATGGTTTTATAAGTTGTGATATATAATAATGATGGAATATTATTGTGCTCTAAAGAAATGATGACAGGGATTGGTTCAGAAAAACCTGGGAAGGCTTATATGAACTGATGCAAAGTGAAGTGAGCAGATCCAGGAAAAAAAGCAATATATGCACTAATAGAAATATTGTAAAGATAATCAATTGTGAAAGACTTATCATATAATGATCCACAATAATTCCAAAGGACTTAGGATGAAAAAAAAATGCTATCCTTCTCCAAAGAGAAAACCAATGAACTTTGAGTGCATATTGAAGCACTTTTTTTACTTTCTTTATTTTCATTGCAACATGCATGGTTAATATAGAAATATGTTTTATAAGGCTTCACATTCTTGTTGGGTAACATTGCTTTCTTTTTCAGTAGGTACAGGAGGGACTAGTGAAAGAGTGAGATTTTGGAACTCAAAATTTTTTAAAATGCAAAAATTTTTTTAAACAAACTTTAAAAAATAACTTGCGCCCAAGGTAGAGTTTTGTTTTGTTCTCATGGACAGTCATGATTTTGGAAATCAATAAATCTAGGGGAAAATGTACAATTTGGTTTTTTAATCAGTGACCTAGACATGGGGCAGAAAAGTCTTCTTGGGTGTGAATTTTAGATTTACTCCACCCTGCTTAGTCTTCAGAATTCTAGCAACCAGGAATGTATACACCCCCACTTAAGGATTACGTGTGGGGGAAGAAGGTCTATGACCCACATGTGCTACCAAGTGACAAATCAGAAACAACTGACTGACCCCCTGGGCTGTCCTAAGCCAAATTTGAGCCACTATTAGTACATGTGAGACACAGGAAGTGATGTAAAGAACTGCCTTTATATTTCACGTGACTTCCTGTGAGAGGGATTTTAGCAGTGGAACTTGACTTGGAGGAGCTCAAGCATGGGACCTCAGACTGTTTCGCTGAGAGGATCACGTGGTGAGTGTTAAGGCTGAAGCCTCTTTCCCTGGCTCTGAAGGCACCAGCCTCCAAGGAGGCCCCTCTTGGAGGAGGCCTTGTGGCTGGAAGCAGAGCTAGATTTAATCTTCTGGGAAGGCCCCTTGGCTGAGACCTCTGAACTCCCCCTGGTTCAGATCAAGCCAGAGCAGATCTTCCCTTTACCCTCTCTCCCCCTCATTCTTAATTTCTTCCTTCTATTGTAAATAAACCACCATAAAATTCCATTCTGACTTGAGTATTTCATTGGGATTTAGAATTTAAATCCCTGGTGACCACTAAAAAATATATTTACTCTCAACCCTAAATTTTACCCTTAACATGGGCAGGGCTCTCATATCTTTCTATTCCATTCTTGCATGTCAGGATACTGTCTTCCTGCTACATTGATTTCTGAAATGGATTCTGTTTTCTAATTTCACAAACATTGTCTGACCCCATGAAGTATGTTCAAGTTCAGGTGCTTTGTGCCAATTCTAGTCACTGAAAAGCAAATACATTTTGACCTTTGATTAAGCTTTCCTTGGAAAAGTTTTTCTATTTCAGGGACTTTCATCTTTCAATAATCCCCTCCTGCTAATGGAGAGAAAGAAGACTTCAATCACATGCTAAATCCATTCTATTTTCTCCCATTTTTTCCATTGTTGTTACCTAATAAACAAAAAGACATTTTAAATGGTTAAATAACACCCTATTTACCAAACTCTCACTAACCAATTTTACTGTTAACATTTTTTTCTTTGCTTTGCAAAAACATTTCACAGAATATTAAATCCAAAAGATACTAATCCAATAATTATATGTTATAGTCCCTAATTCCTATTTTGTAGTAAGGAAGATGAATCCCAGAAATTGAAAGTGGTATGCCCAATATCAAACAGCAAAGTAGAGGCAAAGCCAGGACTAGGGTCCAGAGGTTCCAGGTTCTTTCCAATACACTATGCTGATTGTGTGTAGGTCTAATCTTGAGGAACCACTGCCGGGATCACCAGGACTGAAGTAATGAACCAATTCCCTGTTTTGTAAGCCATTTGGATTGGGTATAGTCTTGAGTAATTGAGCCCTTAGTGAGGGGAGAAGGTAGGCTCCATGTACTCACACTGTTCAGCTCATCTTTCTATCCAAGAAACATTTATTTATAGTTTACATTATGGTTCACACATCTAAGGTTGCCCCAAAATAGGAGAACAAAAAGATACTTAATGGAAACTGAGGGGATGTTCATCGATTAGGTAATGGCTGAACAAGTTATGGTATATGAATGGGATGGAATACTATTGTGCTGTAAGAAATGATGACAATGATGGTTTCAGAAAAATCTGGGAAGACTTTTATAAAAATTGTTGCAAATTGAAGCAAGCATAACTAAGAGAACATTTTACACAGTAACAGCAATAATGCAAAGATAATTAACTGTGAAAGACTTAGCAACTCTGATTAACCCACCACAATTCAAAATGACTCATAATGAAAAATGCTATCTACCTCCCAGATAGAGAACTAATGGACTCAGAGTAGGGATTGAAACATTTCTTTTCTTTTTTAAAAGCATGGCTAATGAAGAAATTTGTTTTGTAAGACTTCATATTTACAATAGATTATATATTTCTTGCCTTTTCAATGAGTGGTAGAGTGAATAGGGAGATACTGAAAATCTAGAACTGAAAATAAAATTGAATGAAAAACTTCAAGATATTCAATTTAAATATGAATCAGGGGACATGTAACTTATTCCTATATCCAAAAGAAATGCTAAATATAAAATATTCACAGCATTTATTAACAGAATTGATTAAAACAGGATTCAATAACTTATGACTTGGAATTTGATGGAAAGCTGATACTTAAATCTTATCAGAACAAAAAGAAATTTATATTTCATCTTGTCTTCTCTAGCTAAACAATTCTAGAATATGTATGCCGGCAAAAACCAACCAGAGTAGGGAAGTGTTATTATTAATTTTTAAAAAGCCTTTTGATTAAAAAAAAACTTGATTTAAGGACTTAAGCTCAAACTTAGCCTCTCTGAGGTTAAAAACTTGCAGGGTAGAGACCTGCTCATTGTTTATCTGTAAACAAGAATTCTCTTGGGTGGAGAATTAATGGATCAGGTAGGCAAATACTATATTGGAAGCCTCCCCTCTCCACCCTCCTGAGGCCATGTGTCAAGCCTGGACCTATCCCTTTTGAGAAAAACAGGTCTTCGCCTAAGATCTAGAAAGAACAATGACAACAAGAAGAGGCAGCCCAGAGGCTTCATGGATTGTAGTTGCACTACTCTGCCAGCTGGTCCCTGTCATCATGCTTCTAGAGTCATCACTTCACATATTCACTAGAAGTCTCAGAGCTGCATGATGCCACCTAGAGAACTGAGATCAGGGCAAGCCAGAAGCTTTCTCTTCTTGTAACTGTTGTTGCAACCTGCCCCATCCCTGACTTTGACACTGAGTAGGTGAGAAAAAGAGGGATCACTTAGACTTTGCCATATCATAGACAATCACAACATTCCTTCAGTCCACTTGGCCAGAAGTAAGCCACCAAAGCTTCCCATAAGGAGGAATGTCAATTCTGAGTATGCGCCATAATTCAAACCCTATAAGGCCATTTCAACTTCATAGCACTCCCTGGGCAATCAGGGAACCTGGATTTGAATCTTTAGGTTCACATTAGCTGTGAACCTGGATGGAAGCAGTTTGTCTTTCTGAAAGTTGCTTTTCTCATTAAAGCCTCCCGGCCAGCGGGAAGCCTTATGGTAGGAAAAGAGAAAAGGGATAGAAGTTTTGGATCCCATGAAGGGCGTGAAGGAGCCAACCTTTGAGATGTCAATAATGAGTCAGTAATCAGTTATTATTAATATTTTGGAGCCGCAGCCATGCTCCGATCAATGGACGTCACTGAAAGGCTTTTTCCATCCAGAGATCCCAATTTAACACTGCACTGGTCAGAGGATGATATAGCTCAGCTAAGAGAATGAATAGAGACTAATAGAGAGAATTAGAGAATGCTAGGTATTAGCATTGGAAAAGAAAGAGAGACACCTGGCCGAAGGCCAGGCCTCAGGTAGAGATAGAGAGGAGAGAGAAAGGTGGAAAGAGTGTTGAGCAAACCTGTGAGATTGTCCAAGGAGAGAGGGGCTGGCCACGGCTTCCCAATTTATTCTTTTTGATACGCAAATGAACTCAATACATATTGATAAGTTACATGATGCCTCAATACATATAGATGAGTTACATAGTGCATTACCATTGGATAATTGCAAATTACGACAAGGTGAAGGTGGAGTTTTTATCCTCAGGTGAGTGAGACAAAGGGAAGCAAGGTTTTGCGCCCTAACTCCAGCCACGCTGGGAACAGAGTTCATTGCCATGCGCAGAATGGTCATGTGCCCATTCACAATCCTTGTCTCTCCATAATACCTATGGGCTGGACTGCTACACTCATCTATGAAATGAGTATAACAAGATTCATATTACTTACCTACTAGGATTGTTTTGGGAAAAGATCTTTATCGTAATGGGGGTTCTTAAAATATTTGAGATCCCATTCACAAAGAGGGCAGAACTCATTTTAAACTTTTTATTAAAACCCTTACTTTCTATCTTAGTAAAAACTCTAAGAGAGAAGGGCAAAGGCTATGCAATTGGAGTTAAGTGATTTGCCCAGGATCATATATCTAGGAACTGTTTGAGGCCAGATTTGAACCCAGGTCATCTCATCCCGGGGCGTGCACTCTAACCATTATGCCACCTAGTTGACCCCTAGACTTATTTTTCATGGTATATATTTGTTTGTTTCTTTCTTTTTTCATATGAACAAAATCTTGGTATGACTTTAATCTGACTTTAGAGTTCTGATGATGTTGCTGCCAAAATTTTCTGAGTATAGTTAAGATGAATGCCTGGTACAAATAGATGTACTACTTGCCTATAAACATGCAATGAATTAAAGAAAGACAACACACATAACAACACAGGTTTAATGTCTTAGGCAGTTGTAGAATTCTAACAGCAAAGGGTTTTTGATCAGATCTGGACAGTTCATGGGGTGGAATATAATTTGTAAGCAAACTTTTACACTGTTTACATACACATACAAGACAAACATTTGCAACACATGCTGCAGCTTCACCCAAAAAGGAAAATGTGAAAAGGAAAAAATTTAAATTAAAATTCACTAGACAACATGGAGGTGAGAAGTGAAAGAAGAGAAAGAAAGAGAAAGGAAAGAAGTGTCAAAATTCATGCCTTAATAACGTTTGACTTTTCAAAGTAAAATTCTTCCTTAGCCCATCATTGATAAAGAATGAAAAAAAGAGGGGTGGGGTGAAGGGGAGAGGAAGAAGTCATACCTATTCAAAGCAATTTCATGAACCCTACCTGAAACTGGTAGAATCTCAAAACAATGTGGACAAAGTATTGAGAAGGGAAACGAGATCCAATATGGACCAAAGTTATTTCTACCTTATGACCTTGGTCAAGTGAGATTGATGGTATATTTTAAACCACTTGTTATGCAAGTTTTTACCTTTTCTAACCATAAAGTCACAGAAACATTCCATGTAAAGCCCCTCTCAAAGTATTATTATTTAATGAATAGAGAAAAAGCAAATAACACTGTAAACTACTGACAGCCATACTGGAAGAGACCAATAAATAGAGTATTATAATGCAGATCAAAATCCTTGAGACAAAAAATAGCACCCACAAAATCATTGTCAAGTCAAATATGCCCAGTCCCCAAATGATAGCTCATGTGACTCAAGCAAAATACAGTGTAATAAGAACATAATTTAAGGGGTTCCTTGCCATTTGGAACTATGATCTGTATTTTATTCATTCATTTGCTTACTCATTCAATACAAATTTATTTAATTTTAAAAAAAGGAAAAGAGGACTCTGCAAACCATAGGCTGATGAGCTTAACTTGAAATCCTGGCAAAACTCTAAAAAATGTGTCATGGGAATAACTTGTTAACATTTAAAAGGGAAACAGTGAAGCTCTAAGACCCAGAATGGTTTCACCAAAAACAAGTTATATTAGACCTCTCTTTCTCTCTCTCTCTCTCTCTCTCTCTCTCTCTCTCTCTCTCTCTCTCTCTCTCTCTCTCTCTCTCTCTCTCCTTCCCTCTCTCCCTCTTCCTTCCTTCCTTTGTTGCTTCCTTCCTTCCTTCCTTCCTTCCTTCCTTCCTTCCTTCCTTCCTTCCTTCCTTCCTTCCATGACAGGGATAGTAGATTAGGGAAATACCATGGGCATAATTTACCAAGATTTCATCAAAGCATTAGACATTTCTCACCCTATTGTTAACTTCATTATGAAAAAATATGGGCTAGACAACAATTTTGTAATAAGGCTTCAGAATCTATTGAATGAGAATATTCAAATAGTAGTAATTAATGGGTTTATGGCTACTTGGAGGGAGCTCTAGTTGTGTGTCCTATTTGGCCTCATACAGTTCAGTACTTTTATCTGTAACACTGGGTCTGTATCAGTTAAAGTCCCAATTGATTTTATGGAGGAACAATTCTGTACTTCCTGAGCAGTGTGGGGCAAGATGTGATTCTCAGTTGGCTGAGAGACTGCTGAAAGTGAACTTCCCCTGGATTGAGATCATTCTCTTTCCTTATTAGAACTGAGATCTCTTTTGGTTCTCAGATGAAGAATTCATTTACTCTTAGGTATTTTCTGGTATATTTGAATAATAGAACTTCTGTAATTTAGGCTTGTTGTTTTGCTTGGATAAATAGGTTTACTTATCAATGCTATTTATGATGGTCTTTTGTGTAATTAATATTCAGTGGGAAGGAGCTATATTGGAGAACATAATACCCTCTCCCTTAAGAGAGATCAGAGAAGCAGTTTTTCTTCTCAACCTCTATCTCAAGTACCCTATCTCAAGACTAGAGATATCTAAATAGTGACAGATAAATATAACTATAACCCAATGCTCCTTTTGGAAGTATTCATTTCCCACCACCCACCTTGGTTTTAAACCCCTCCCCAAGCTCATCACCAGAAAATTCATCATTATGATTGTTTCATATTTGGTATTCATGCTTCATGAGTACACTTAGTCTGATTGGAGGAATAGAGAGCAAACACTCCTCCCAAAGCCTCCCTTTAAAGAGGGTTCAGAAGCCCAACCAACTCATCATTTTCCACTGGCCTCACTGCTTGGTTTCAACTCCACAACCATCATCATGCCCCCATGTCAAATACCTTTTTCCTACTATTCAATTCCCTCCCCCCCAAATCCTGAGCTCTTCAGTTACTTTTTGTGTGCTGCTGTCTCTCCTAATAGATTGCAAACTCCTTGAGGGCAAGGATTATCTTTTTCTCATCTGACTCTTTAGCACTATGCCTGGCACTTAGTAAGTACTGAATAAACATTTATTGTATTGTATCATATAAGAGAGCTTGCTGAGCCTCTGGAGGTCCTGACTCCCCACTTCTCCCCAGCTAGGCAGTTAGTGTAGCAGGTACCATTCCTATTTTGATAAAGATGGGCTATACCTCAGATAATTATCTACCCATGAAATCCACAACCCACATCTACATAAATTTAGACAGTCCCATGCACATTAGTGGCTTGATTAAGAATATGGATAATAATATGATCATATTTTCAGGTGACAGAAATAGGAGGGAGGGTTAGCAGTCATTTGATAGTTAACAAAAGCATATCAAAAGACTAGAAGGATAGACTGGGGAACCTTGCGGACAGCGGAGAAGCAGCTGGAGAGAACTGGAGAGAGCCTGGGCGGCCCAGCCTTCCAGGAGTCTTCGGCCTCAGAGCACATATAGCCCAACCCAGTTGAACTTAATCCAATCAAAAGCCTCCAGAGGACAGGGAAGCTAACATTCCTCCCTTAGAGACTGTACCAAGAGATCTGACAAAGCTCTAAAAGGGGAGACTGACAGCCCCAAAACCAAAAAAAGTGAGAGGAGCAAGAGCAGAGATAAATACAGGGAGCAAAGAAAGGGTAAACTCGAGCAAACAACAGAAAAAGAAGAAAGAAATTACAATAGACAGCTTCTGCACAGGTAATGAGCAAAGAGCGAATGAAACAGAGTGGGAGGGACCAGCAAAGGAAAAATCAGAAATCCCAGCAAATTGGATACAGGCTTTGGAAGAACTCAAAATGCAATTCAAAATACAATTAAGAAAAGCTGAAGACAATTGGGAAAAGAACTTAAAAACTAAGATAAGTCATCTGGAAACAGAGGCACTTGAACTAAAACAAGAAAATAGTGTCTTGAAAGCCAAAATCAACCAGCTGGAAAATGAGGCAAAGGAGATGGAAGATGAAAGATAACTTCCAAAGAAAATGAGATCAAAAGGAAAAGGATGACCAAAAAACTAAGGATGAAATCCAGTCTTTAAGAACCAGAATACAACAACTAGAATCAAGTGACCTCACAAGGCAGCAGGACACTATAAAACAAAACCAAAAGAATGAAAAAATTGAGGAAAATATGAAACATCTCATTCACAAAACAGAGGATTTAGAAAATCGTTCAAGGAGAGACAATTTAAGAATCATTGGCCTACCAGGAGACCATGACAAAAAGAAAAAGCCTGGACATTATATTACAGGAAATTATTAAAGAAAACTGCCCCGATATCCTAGAACAAGAGGGAAAAGTGGAGATTGAAGGAATCCACAGATCACCTCCTGTACTTAATCCCCAACTGACAACACCCAGGAATGTTATAGCCAAATTCAAGAACTATCAGACCAAAGAAAAGATATTACAAACTGCCAAGAAGAAGTCATTTAGATACCAAGGAACCACAGTGAGGATAACTCAGGATCTGGCTTCATCCACACTGAAAAAAAGAAAGGCATGGAATATGATATTCCGGAAAGCAAGGGAACTAGGTCTACAACCAAGAATCAACTACCCAGCAAAACTGACTATATTCTTACAGGGGAAAGTATGGTCATTCAACAAAATAGAAGAATTTCAAGAATTCATAAAGAAAAGACCAGACCTGAACAGAAAATTTGATGTCCAAACACAGAACTCAAGAGAATCATCAAAAGGTAATTAAAAAAGAGGGGAAAAAAGAAAAACAAAACAAAACAAAACAAAATTTTTTTAAAGACTCAATAAGTTAAAATGATATGTATCCCTATAAGAAAAGAGGTCATTGGTAACTCTTAAAAACTGTTGTTATTACCCGGGCAGCAAAAAGAAGTACACTTAGAGGGAACAGTGACAAACTGTATAGGATGAAAGAACAAGACATAAATAGGTGTATATATATATATATGCATGCAAAAATACATACACATGAGTATGCATATATATATATATACATATATATAACTAGAGCTTAAAATAGGTTAATATTAAAAGAAATGTGAAAAGAAACAAATGGTGGTAAATTTATATGTCATAAAGAAGCTCATGGTGGGAGGGGGGAGAACACCAATACCCTGGAAGGGTAAAGAGGTCGGAGACAGGAAATACTCAACTTTTACGTGCTTTGAAATTGACTTAAAGAGGGAAAAACAATCCAATCCATTGGGGGCAGAAAATAGATTTGCGCCCTATAGGGGAGTAGAAGGGTAACAAATGGTCTGGTGGGGAGGGAAGCAGTACAAGAGAGGGAGGGGGCGGGGGGTTAATTTTAGAAAGACTACAGGGAAAATAAGGGGGGGAATAAGAAGGGAGGGGGGTAGAAAGGGAAGTAAAATAAGGGTGGGAACAAGGGGGACTGTTTAAAAGCAAACATTGGGGTAGAAGGAAATAATGAAAGAAGAAAAGGCAGGAACAGGAGCAGAAATACTTAGAAAGAGTCACAAAATGTAAAATAAACAATTTTGACTACATCAAATTAAAAAGGTTTTGTACAAACAAAACCAATGTAACTAAAATCAGAAGGGAAGCAACAAATTGGGAAACAATCTTCAAAAAAACTTCTGACAAAGGTTTAATTACTCAAATTTACAAAGAGCTAAATCAATTGTACAAAAAATCAAGCCATTCTCCAATTGATAAATGGGCAAGGGACATGAACAGGCAGTTCTCAGCCAAAGAAATCAAAACTATTAATAAGCACATGAAAAAGTGTTCTACATCTCTTATAATCAGAGAGATGCAAATCAAAACAACTCTGAGGTATAACCTCACACCTAGCAGATTGGCTAACATGACAGCTATGGAACGTAATGAATGCTGGAGGGGATGTGGCAAAGTAGGGACACTAATTCATTGCTGGTGGAGTTGTGAATTGATTCAACCATTCTGGAGGGCAATTTGGAACTATGCCCAAAGGGCAATAAAAGACTGTCTACCCTTTGATCCAGCCATAGCACTGCTGGGTTTGTACCCCAAAGAGACAATAAGTAAAAAGACTTATACAAGAATATTCATAGCTGCACTCTTTGTGGTGGCAAAAAACTGGAAAATGAGGGGATGCCCTTCAATTGGGGAATGGCTGAACAAATTATGGTATATGTTGGTGATGGAATACTATTGTGCTCAAAGGAACAATAAAGTGGAGGAATTCCTTGGGAACTGGAATGACCTCCAGGAAGTGATGCAGAGCGAAAGGAGAAGAACCAGGAAAACATTGTACACAGAGACTGACACACTGTGGTACAATCGAATGGAATGGACTTCTCCATTAGTGTCAATGCAATGGCCCTGAACAATCTGCAGGGATCTAGGAGAAAAAACACTATCCACAAGCAGAAGACAAATTGTGGTAGTAAAAACACCGATGAAAAGCAACTGCTTGACTACAGGGGTTGAGGGGATATGATCGAGGAGAGACTCTAAATGAACACTCTAATGCAAATTCCAAGAATATGGAAATGGGTTCGAATCAAGAACACATGTGATACCCAGTGGAATCGCGCGTTGGCTATGGGAGAGGTGGGGAGAGGGGGGAGGGAAGAAAAGAAAATGATCTTTGTTTCCAATGAATAATGTTTGGAAATGACCAAATAAAATAATGTTAAAAAAAAAGACTAGAAGGATAGATCAAATCTAATAAAGTGAAATTTAATGGAGAAAAATATTAAGCCCTATTTTTTAGTTCATTGAAGATGCCATAGATTAATGTATAGATCATTCTCATAAAGATTTTATAATAACATAAATAAACTTATTTTATAATGAACATTACACAAGGGATAAAATGGGGAGATATATGCTCACCAAAGATATTGGCCAAGGTGATGGAAGAGATCAAGCACGGAGTTCAAATTAAGGAGGGATTCCTTTTGGATGCTGAGGTCCTCCAGGTGCTCTTGTTTCTTCATATTATTATGATGATTCCATCAAGCCTCAGAGCATTTCAGAGCCTCCTGGAAGAAATCTATAATAAGCCAAAGGAATCTGATCTGTCCATCCACAGAGGGAATACCAAGTAGATAAATATCTATTGCTTAGATTTCAACTTGTTTGTATAGAGATCCTTAGGGCATGTCCAACAGGATATACATGCAGGACAAATATCACAGATGGATGAGCTGGCTCCAGAGATGAACAGAAGGAAAATGGGTTTATTTGGTTTGGGAAAATTTCAAAACTCTTCTACTATCCCCAAGTTTCCACATAAAGCAAAAGTCCATCTTTTCAATACTCACATTTTGGTGGTGCTGTTCCATCACTGAGAAAAGGAATACAATGGTGAGGATCACAGAAGGGGTAGGAGCAGTACAACACATAACCAAAAAGGAATGCTGAAGAAAAAAAGAGTAAAGAATATCACTGGGGAATTACTGCATGCTAGGAAGAAAAGATGGGAAATGGCAAGGAAGGCCTATATCATGTTGGTGAACATAGGAGAGCATAGACAAAAGCTGCCCAGCATGGGCAGGCAGACAGGCAGCCATAGTTTGCATAATATTAAATTAATCCCTTCATTTAGATCAATTTAGGATGAGATTTTTCTATAGTCTTTGAAATCCCAAATTTAACCAGTGCAAGCTTATCCTAAGGAAAATTTTTTCTCTCTCTCCTTTTTTCCTTCCCTCCTTCCCTCCCTCCCTTCCTTCCTTCCTTCCTTCCTTGATTTGTTTATTCACTTGTTTACTCATTCACCCAAGCTTCTTTGAGCATTTACTGTGTGGTAGGTAATATTGATATACAAACAAGTAAAAAAAGTAAAACACATTTGCTGCCCCCTAAACAAAGACACAAGGAAAGTAAGAGGTTGAAACCAATTCTTAACTCCAGGACCAATTCTCTATCCATGACATGCCAAAATGAAACAATCCTACCTTCAGGGCTAATGCAACATATGTACAAATAAGTAAAAGAAAATAATTTGAGGAAAGACCCTTAAGAATTCAGGATACATTAAGATAGGCTGAACTGCTAAAAGAAGGAATGAGCTCCCCTTCCCCTAATTCCGCTTGAGGGATGCTCCTTGCCAAAGCACAATCACAGCCAGGAAAGTTTATAAGCAACCTGTCTGTGAGAGGCAGAGAGGAAACCTAGGACCTGCCTACACTCTCGGATCATCTTCAGATATATCACGTCATTATTTCTCAATTGAATCCAGATGGCCAGTCTGATGTCATTGGCAATAGAAAGGGGGAAGGAGAAAGAATGCCTCCATGTGAAATGATTTAGCTCCCTGGCAGTACCCTTGGGAATCAGCCCATTTCCAGTTGTGCAATAACCAATTAGCTTAGTAGGTCCATAGACAAAATTGCTGCCAATTTCCCATTCCTTCCTGTACATCATGTTATTAGACCCCTTGCTTATCTAATCTGATGTGTTCTTGTCCAGTATTTACTGAGTTGCCAAAGAATCTCCCTTCTTTTCCCCAGTCGGAGCTCAGACATGGGGGTACGGGAATTATCTATTTTTATGTTTCCACAGATAGTGGCCTTTACTGCCAAGTATCCATGCCCTAGAGCTGAGCTCATTCTTTTAACAGCTTTAACAGCCTGCCAGGGAACTCTGGTCAGAGGGAGCTTGCTGGGTAGGATAGTGGGGGAGGGTTATCATATAGCATCCTGATCCTAAAAGAAGTCAAATCATTTGCTGCCTTTCCTAGGGCAAGAGAGCGACCCTCATCTGAGGATGGAAATCATTGACTTCTATCTCTACTCTCCAGGGTTCAGCAGTGCCTGACTTTGTCATTGACAAAGTCTGCTGCTCAGACATGTGGCCTCTTTCACCACCGAGGTAAAGGGCATCATCTCTTAGCACAGGGAGAGGGGCTCATCCAATATGTAAAAATCCCTTTGGGGAATATGCTTGTTAATATAGGAAGAATAAATAAATGAGAAAGCACCTATTAAATACTATGGGACAAGTACTTGATTAAATGATGGGGATTCTGCTTGAGAGGAGCTCAAACTCTAACTGGGGAAGAGAACATAAAGAAGAGGGTGCAGCTGCAGGGAGGAGGGAAAGTCCCAGTTGTCCTACATCTGGGTGAGGCGGATGGGCATATGGCAAAGGCCTTATGGTACTTCAGCATGATTTCCTGTGGGTGGACTCTTCCCCCCTTCCCTAGGAAAGCAGGTTTATGACTTTGGTCATTTCAGGAACACAAAGGGCAAAGAGAACAGCTACTTTTCTCCATCTCTCTCCTCCTCCAAATCCCTTGCTGCTACACACCCACTGTGTTGAGTATGGCTCTATATTGCCTTCTTCACTGATAATCATAATATCCAGGTAGAATAAAAAATCTGGTTTGTAATCCCTTATTGCCAGACACAGGTGCCCATTTCCTGTCACTCCCATAGAGAAAGATCAGAATGTGTTCTGGGAGAAAGCAGGTTAAAGGTCATCAGCCTTTTTAGCTTTTCCAGTCAAACTAAATCTAGATTTGTACAGAGTAGAGTGCATGATGAAGGGAGATTGAAAAGTTTTCTTATTTCAGTTTCTTTCCCCTCCTTTTCCCTCTGTAGGAGAGTTCTCAGAAGACTTAGCATAGCCAGGGGCAGTTGGATACAAACTAAGGAATAAAAAGAGCAGCTAGGTGGTGCAGTGGATAGAATGCTGGGTTGAAGTCAGAAGACTCACTTTCCTGCATCAATTCTGGCCTCAGACACTTACTAACTGTGTGACTCTAGCCAGGTAATTTACCTCAGTTTCCTCATCTGTAAAATGAGTTGGAAAAGGAAATAGCAAACCACTCCAGGATCCTTGCCAAGAAAACCCCAAATGGGGTCACAAAGAGTTGGATACAATCGAATAATGAATGAACAACAAACTACAAAAAATAAAAATGGATTTTGTGACCAAAAGCAAGTTGAACTGAAAGATTGAAAGGAGGTCACAAATTAATGAGCCATTGGGTGGGGTGGGGTGGGTGGGTAGGAGGGTGGAGATAGGGGCTTGGGGTGGACACTCTCCCACTAGGGGCCTCAGGTCTGAATTTATTTAGATTGGATTCCTATCCCACAGGAGGTTTTTCCTTCCCTTACCCTGGAATAGAACTCTGGGGAAATCCACTAAATAAAGCTCAGATTTGACTCATATCTAATATTTTCCCCAAAGAGGTGATCACAGCGCCTTCTAAAAAGATCTAAATTATGTATGGTATAGAAAAGCTCTTTATTTCTTCCATTCTTACCTTGGGGCTGATGGTTTAGCCTGAGGACTAATAGAGCAGTCTTAGGTTTAGTAACATAGTCCAGTGGGTAATGGAGTAGCAGCTCCATGGCCCTACAAATCAGGATTTGCATATTTATTTGGGTCTAGGGCCCTGTGATTTCCCATTCCAAGGAAATCTCTACCATTCCTGAAAAGCCTGGAAAATGGGCATAGCCAACTTCAGGAAGAGGTATGGTTTTGTGTTTGACACATCATAGGTGAAGTTGGGAACACTAGAAAGAAAATAAGGAGCACGTGCAGTTTTGGGGGATTCTTCTGGAATTCCAGAGCCCTTAGTGCACATGTTCCATGTTTCCCCATGGTCCCACCTGGCATCATTTGTCAATGTGAAAGATGTTGCACAGTAGACAACCACTTTAGGTAATTAATAATGCCTAACGTTCAGAACTAAAGTAAATATAGAATAATGAGAGTAATTAATAATGCAGAATAGCACAAAGCTGGTCCTAACAGTTCACAGAGCTTGTGTACAGAATAGAACAGTACAGAACCATTATGAGTGATTAATAATACAGAATGCTTAACTGATTATTAATACATTTTGTGATTTATGCTTGACTAATGCTAAAACTATAGATCTTGCAGTTTTATGCTTAACTAGTGCTAACTGATGAGAAATACAAGATTTCAGAGTATGAAGGTCTCGTTCCTACTACTGCCCCTCACTGCCCAACTCCATCACTATTATGTGCCAGGCATTGTGCTAAGCAATGTACAAATATCTCATTTGATTCTCATAACTTTGTGAAGGTGATGCTATTATTGCCCTTGTTTTATTGCATTTGAAGAAATTGAAGCAGAGTTAAATGACTTTCAAGCTCATTGTAAACCTTTAAAGATTTTATATATGAACCCATTCCTTTTTTCTCTTACATATTTCTTTGGTACAAGGGATCAAACCATATGAACAATTTAGTGACTTTTGGGAAAAGTTCTTAATTGCTTTCTGGAATGGCTGGAACAATTCAAAGTTCCAGAAACAGTTCATTAAAATTCCTGTCCTTCCATGTCCCCTCCAATAACAATAATTTTCTTGTTTTGCTCTCTATGCCAGGCTGATAGGTATGAGGTTGAATCTCAGTTGTTTTCATTTGTCTTTCTCTTATTAGTCCTTTGGAGCATTTTTCATATGATTAATAATTGCTTTTCCTCTTTTGAAAACTTCCTGTTCATATCCTTTATCTATTAAGGAATGGCTCTTGTTTTTCATTATTTCAGTCAGTTTCCTACTACCTAGGATACCGTACTTTTATTATGTAAAACTTACTACAAAGACTTTTCCCCAAATTAACTTTCTTCAAATTCTAACTGTACTGTTTTTGTTTGTGCAAAATCTTTTTAATTTTTGTCATCAAATTTATTTCCTTTTTATCCTCTAATCATCTGTATTCCATTTGGTCAAGGACTCTTCCCCTATCCATAGTTTTGAAAGATGTCTCCTTCCATTCTCCTCTACTTTGTTTATAGTGTGATATATCTAGGTCATGTATCCATTTGGAATGGTATGGTACACGTGTGAGGTGTTGTATGAGCTTAATTTTTCCCAGACTGCTTTTCAATTTTCTCAGCAGTTTTTGTTGGGTACTTTACCTCAATAATTTGTGTAATTGAGTTCATCAAATACTTCTGCTTTGTGTTCACATGCTTCTGTGTTCAACTGCTTCTGTCTGGTATCTTGGATATGAGATGGATGAAATGATTCTCAAATCTCTTCTAGTTCTCCAATTCTGTGATTTTTTAACATAAAGTCTGAATCTCCTCTGTAGCATGTGGAGGAGAGAATTTGCAAGGCATGTATGCAAGTCAGAAAGTTGAGGAAGAAAGCTGTCAGTCAAAATGAAGATTCCATTGGAATGTGACTGGGGGACAGTTGGAGTCAAGTCAAGTTAACGGCTGAACTGGGCTGAGAGGCTGAGGGGCTTTTGGCCTCTGACAGAGGTGAAGAAGCTATTTGTAACTCTGAGGCTTTTGCTGGCTGGCTGATTTGAAAGCAGAAGAAGAAAGACAGTTGTCCTCATATCTCTCTGACTGATTCTGTGTCACAAGAGTGATTGAATTGCCATAACCTTCAATATCTTCCTAAACCTCATTTTAGAGAATAGGGAAATCCCATTCCTCTTACCTTATCCTCCATCCTTTCCTGTCTTCCCCAATAAACCCTTGAGTTAAAGAAAAAGAGTATTTTCTCTAAAGCATCATAGTTCACACTGAGTGAAACTGAAGAAAGGGGGGAGGGGAAGCTGAAAGGCTTCTGAAGAGGGGAGGAAGGGAGATTGAAAGGGGGAAGGAAAGAAGACATAAATGGAGGAGGGTAGGCAAACCTTGATCCATTAGTCATTTATTATCTCTCAAATATACACCCTCAAGTATCTATCTGTTATAAGAGGGAGAAAGCTAACTTATCCACAATCATATCTACTAGTTTAGTACAAGTTTATAGGAGACAAAATCCAAGAAAGGAGACAATAGTAAAACCTATGGTTTCTATCTACCAGCAAGTAGACAAAGTATAAGTAACAAGTTAGATGAAATAGAAATCCTAATTAAAGGAAACAGATTTGACCTCATAGATGTTGAGTCTTGGCGAATTAGGACTCATCACTAGAATATGACTTGGAAAAGATACACCTTATTTAAAATTAAAAGTAGAGGGGGACAGCTAGGTGGCTCAATGGACAAAGACCCAGAATGATGGACAGGAGGCTGTTCAAATCTGGTTTCAGATACTTCCTATCTGTGTGATCCTGGGCAAGTTACTTAACTCTTATTGCCTAGCTCTTACTCCTCTTCTGCTTTGGAACCAATATACAGTATTGATTCTAAGATGGAAGATAAGGATATTTTTAAAAATTAAATTAAATTAAAAGTAGGATCAATAAAACAAAAGGTTGGCATGGATCTAAGTATATTACTTAAATATACCAATTAGATCTAAGAGTAAGACAAGGAATATGCTCCAAAATGACTAAAAGAGGAAAATCTTCATGTCCCCAATTTTGGAATCTTTCCATATTCCTGGGACCATTAAATGCATTATTATTACCCAAACAATCCATGCTGTAGCCACATATAGTTTACTGCCCAGAGAACATTCAAGAGCCTGGTTAGGATCTCTTCAATGGTGTTGTAAAGGCCAGTAGAACCTCTTCCATCGATATCAAGGAGAATGAGAACCTTCTCTCCTTTCATACAACACTAGGATCTCCATGATGGTCTTAGCACCACTGCCTTCCATTCATCTTCTTGAAGACCTTCACCACTTCCATGGTTGGGGGAAGGAGGGAGGGAGGGAGGGAGGGAGGGAGAGAGGGAGGGAGGGAGGGAGGGAGGGAGGGAGGGAGGGAGGGAGGGAGGGAGGGAAGGAAGGAAGGAAGGAAGGAAGGAAGGAAGGAAGGAAGGAAGGAAGGAAGGAAGGAAGGAAGGAAGGAAGGAAGGAAGGAAGGAAGGAAGGAAGGAAGGAAGGAAGGAAGGAAGGAAGGAAGGAAGGAAGGAAGGAAGGAAGGAAGGAAGGAAGGAAGGAAGGAAGGAAGGAAGGAAGGAAGGAAGGAAGGAAGGAAGGAAGGAAGGAAGGAAGGAAGGAAGGAGAGGAGGGAAGAAAGAAAGGAGAGAGGGACAATGGACTAGAAATTAGGAGGCAAAGGTAGGAACTAGTTAGAAAGGCCTGTTGCCCTTCCCTACTGCTCACTGTTCCTTTTTTGCTGCTGTGGGGACATCAGGAGCACTCTGGAATTTGCCTTGGCTGTAGTGCTATCCTGCCCATCCCCCAGTCTTGGCTAGTAACTCTAGATCAGCTCTGGCAGGTCTTGGTCCTAGCAGAGACTGTTCCTGATTCTGGTACCTTATTCCTCATTGCTCCTCCCTCCCCAACTCCTGCCCCACTTATTTCTAGCTCTCTAGAGCTCAAATTTGCACCCAAAAGGGAAAGAACAGTGGGCCCACATGCAAAGACTCTCTGGGAATAATTGACCAGCAGTCTTTCCCCCAGATCAATACCTGGAAAGTTGTCAAAAAGGGAAAGGGCCTATAGCTTGGCCACAAGCAAAATCTTTTTATTTTTATTTTAAAATAAAACAACCCTTACCTTCCATCTTAGAATCAATCCTATGCATTAGTTCCAAGGCAGAAGAGTGGTAAGGACTACCTCTAGGTGGGTGTCCCTACTTCAAATCTCTCCTAACTTCGGTTCATCTTCCACTCTGCTGTCAAATTGGTCTCCCTAAAGCACAGGTCTGACCAAGTCGTCTTCCCTTCCCACTCAATAAACTCCAGTGACAGGACAGCTGGGTGGCTCAGTGGATGGAGAGCCAGGTCTAGCAATGGGGAGTCCTGGGTTCAAATTTGACCTCAGACACTTTCTAGCTGTATGACCCTGGGCAAGTCACTTAACCCCCATTGCCAAATCTTACCAATCATCTGCCTTAGAACCAATACACAGTATTTATTGATTCAAAGGCATAAGGTAAGGATTTTAAAAAGAAATAAACTCCAGTGACTCCCTAATACTATGAAGATAAAATATAAAATCTTTTGTTTGGCTTTTAAGCAAGAAGCTAGGTGGCATTGTGGATAGAGTGCCAAGCCTGGAGGCAGTAAGACCTGAATTCATATCTAGTCTTAGATTTTTATTAGCTGTCATCCTGGGCAAATTACTTAACTCTTATTTACCTCAGTTTCCTCATCTATAAAGTGGGAACTTACCTTGCAAAGTGATTGTGAGAATCACTGGAGAGAATAATTGTACAGTGCCTGGCACTTAATAAGACACCACCTAAATGTTAGATATTAATATTATTAAAGCCCTTCGTAATGTCAGCTTCCTACCTTTCAGATCTTCTAATAACATACTCCCCCAGTAACACTGGCTTCCTTGCTGCTTCTAGGAAAAAAAATCTTTCAAATCTGAGAATTTCCTCTGACTCTCATCTTTGGAAATCTGGTTCCTAATGCTTCACTCCTGAATTCCTTCGCCTTCCTTGAAGCCAACTTAATCTTAGTGTTTTTCTTTTTTTTTTTTAATCTTAGTGCTTTTCATCTGAGATTATCTCCAATTCCGGGGTGTATGGGGTGCTCAGGGAGGAGTAATATCTCTGGTATGGAGAGCTTGTCGTGCCCTCCTAGGGCAGCTCTCCAGCCTCTGACCCTCAACTGACACCCAGCTCTCACTTGTGGCTCCTAGTAGCTGCTAGCATGCGGCAGTGGCCACACCCCGGGCAATGGCTTCGACAGGCCGGCTAAACCTTGTGAGGGTAGCCATTGGGTCATTGACCCCTGGTGAACTAGGGCTTTGCTCACCCAGCATGTGAAGACTGCTTCAGCTGAACAGATGGAAGAAACTAATAAGAAGGTTCAATGGCTGAGATGGCGACGCAGCAAAGCACTGTGGAGTGCTTAGGGCGTGTTGGAGCACAAAAGACAACACGGCCATCCAATGCAGCTGAGGAAGTCTCCAGGTGTAACGACTTTTTGTGCCACTGGACCCAGGCTTCCAACGCCAAGAGAGTGGGCCTGTCTCTGTGCATCGGCTTTTCCACTTAAATCTTCATGCACAAGTGTCTTTGTGCACAAAAACACACAAAGACAATAGTCATCCTCGGTTACCGAGAGACTACTACTACTACTACTATCTCCAATTCCTCTGGTACACAAACAAAGCTAAGAAAATGATATCCACAATAACTACAACAATGAAAATGGAAAGAACAACACTCACAAAATAAAGGAAAAATGACAAATAACAAGCAAGGTTCCAAAGAACAGGAAGGTCAAAGAACAAATCATAGAAACAATCATTAATTTCATTAAGGATAATGATAATGATGAGACAACATATCACAAACTGGGGAATGTAGCCAAAGCAGTTATTAAGGAAAATTTTACATTTCTACCAATCTTCATTAATAAAAGGAAGAAAAAAAGAGATCAATGAATTAGATATACAACTAAAAAAAACCTAAAAAACCAATGCATTTAAAACTCCCAGTTCAATACCAAAATAAAAAGCCTGAATATCAAAAACAAGGTTAAAAAAATAAAATTTAACTTGGTAACAAAAATGAGAGCTATTTTAAAAAACCCAATAAAAGCAATAAGCCATTAATTTGATTTTTAAAAATTACCATTATCAAAAGTAGAAAAGATGAATTCACAATCACTAGAGAAGAAATCAAAGAAATAACTAGAAACTATTTTGTCCAGTGGTATGTCAATAAAACTGAAATGTCAGCATGAAATAGATAAATATTATGAAATGTTCAAATGAACAGAACAAAAAAGAGGCTTTAATCTAATCTTAGAAAAAGACATTGAACAAGCCATACATGAATTCCCAAAAGATAAAAAAAACCTTCAGTATCAACAAGATTTTACAAATTTTTTGAAACATTTAAGAAAAAATTATTCCAGTAATACATAAACTACTTGGAAAAAGTAGGAAAAGAAGGGGTCTCACCAGATTCCTTCTAAATACAAATATGCTCATGATACCTAGACTGGAAAGATTCAAAACAAAGGAAGAAAACTAAATTAGATCAATATCTCTAATGAAAATTTATGCAAAAAGTTTAAGGCAAATATCATCAAAGAGATTGTCACAATATATCACAAAGTTTATACACTATGACAGGTGGTATAGAGCTGATTATATATTAGAAAAACTATAAATACAATTGACCATATTAATAACAAAAATCACTTGATTATATTAAAAAATAAGCTTTTTTTACAAGCTACAACAACCATTCCAATGAAAAACAAAAGAAAATGGGGCAGCTAGGTGACTCAGTGGATAGAGAGCCAGGCCTGAGACATGTTAAATTTGGCCTCAGATACTTGTGTGACCCTGAGCAAGTCAGATAACTTCAGTTGCCTAGGCCTTACCTCTCTTTTGCCTTGGAGCCAATCAATTCTAAAACAGAAGTTGAGTTTTAAAAAGAAGCATAGGAATAGATTTTTCCTCAATATGATAATTAATATACACCTAAAGCCAAGAATCAGCATTACCTTTAATAGAGATTAAAGATCTTTTCAATAAGATCAAGGGTAAAATAAGGATGGTCATCATCATTCTTATTATTCAGTATAGTGCTAGAAATGCTAGCAACTAAAAAAAGACATGAAAAAAATGGAGGGCATAAACATAAGCAAAGAGGAACCAAAATTAGTTCTTTTTGCAGATGATATAATGATTTACTTATAGAATCCTAGAATAAAGGGTGATTTGATCCAGCCATAGCACTGCTGGGTTTGTACCCCAAAGAGATAATAAGGAAAAAGACTTGTACAAGAATATTCATAACTGCGCTCTTTGTGGTGGCCAAAAATTGGAAAATGAGAGGATGCCCTTCAGTTGGAGAATGGCTGAACAAATTGTAGTATCTGATGGTGATGGAATACTATTGTGCTCAAAGGAATAATGAACTGAGCAATACCATGTGAACTAGACGACCTCCAGGAAGTGATGCAGAGTGAAAGGAGCAGAGCCAGGAGAACATTGTACACAGAGACTGGTACACTGTGGTACAATTGAATGTAATGGACTCTCCATTAGTGGCAATGCAGTGTCCCTGAACAATCTGCAGGGATTTATGAGAAAGAACACTATCCACATTCAGAGGAAACACTGCAGGAGTAAAAACACCGAAGAAAAACAACTGCTTGATTACATGGGTCGAGGGCGATATGTTTGGGAATGTAGACTCTAAATGAACATCCTAGTGCAAATATCAACAACGTGGAAATGGGTTCTGATCAAGGACACATGTAATACCCAGTGGAATTGAGCATCGGCTATGGGAAGAGTGAGGGGAGGGGAGGGAGGGAAATAATGTGATTCTTGTAACCAAAGAATAATGTTCTAAATTGACTAAATAAAATTTTTTTAAATCCTAAAATTTAAAAAAAAGAAGAATGGGTGACAGATTTGAGTGGGGCGACAACATCAGCAAATGTAGCCCATCACCTATTTTTGTACTTATTGTTCAATTGTGTCCAATTCTTGGCAAAACTAATTGCCATTGCCTTCTGCAGTGGATTAAGGCAAACTGAAGTTAAGTGACCCAAGGTCACATAATTAGAGTCTGAGCCTAAACTTCAACTCAGGCCCAGAGCTCTCTTGGTCTCATTGTTTTTTGTACAATTGGCAACCCAATTTTTAAAATTGTATTTTAAATAGTTTAAAAAAATTTTTAAACACAAAAATTATTCTTAGCTCATCAGGCTGGATTTGGCCTTTTGGCTGATTGCTGACCTTAGAGTAGTGATGGCGAACCTTTTCGAGACCATGTGCTGTGCCCCCAGAGGCCATATGCTGTGCCTCCTCCCAGTGCCAGATATGCTTGCCCCCCCCTTCCCCCACATAGGGGAGGGAGGAAACATTCCCATTGGGCTGATGGGCAGAGGGGTGGTTAAGGAATGTCCTCATCAAGTGTAGAGAAAGGCAGTGGTCTGAGTGCTCTCCTCCCCTCCAGCTCTGCTGCCTGTTAGCCACCCACCTTACCCACTGTGAGTTCCCATTGGTCTGCTGGGCAGAGGGGCGGGGAATGTGAAAAAATAGGCACAGTGGAGAAGGGGAAAGGAGAAGCTCCACACAAATCCTTCTACTTTTCTAGTAATGAACTATGGCAGGGGGTGGGGGTAGGGGCAGCTGCATGCCCACAGAGCTCACTTTGCATGCCATATTTAGCATCAGTACCATAGGTTCACCATGATTGCCCTAGAGACTCAATTAAAAAATTAATTGAAATAACTTCAGCAAAATTTTGAGGAAATAAAACTACACAAACACACAAATCATTAGCATTTCTATATATTGCCAAGAAAAAAATTCAGCAAGAAAGTAGTTCCAGTTAAAATAACTACAAAAATATAAGGCATTCTTCATTTTTGGCTCAATTCCCCCTCTTTCTGCTCCGTTTTAAACTGCTTAAATACTTCCAGCACAACTGACATCTACTCTGCCCCACCCCCCAAATCCCAAATATTTGTAATAAAACCTGTGTCTCAGGGATAGGAGGGAACACTGTCCTTCTACAATCACAACTCCCAGAGTTCTCAGTTAGAGATCTTTTTTTTTTTTTAAACCCTTACCTTCCATCTTGGAGTCAATACTGTGTATTGGATCCAAGGCAGAAGAGTGGTAAGGGCTAGGCAATGGGGGTCAAGTGACTTGCCCAGGGTCACACAGCCAGGAAGTGGCTGAGGCCAGATTTGAACCTAGGACCTCCCATCTCCAGGCCTGGCTCTCAATCCACTGAGCTACCCAGCTGCCCCCTCAGTTAGAGATCTTAAAGCCCTTACTTGTTCCCTTGGGGAAAAATCAAGGACCCAAGTAAAGAAATAGAAGAGCTATCCCTTCCTTGGAGTCCAGAACAGAGAAGTGACTGGTTTATAAGTTAAGAAAACCTATGATATCTGTTCTCAACTTTTTCAGTGAAGTTATTTGGGGAGGGCCTCTGCTGGTATAGGTGTCTTTAGGGCAGCTGGGTGGCATGGTGAATAGATACTGAGCCTGAAGTTTTCCCGAGTTCAAAGGGAACCTTAGCCTTACTAGCTGTGACCCTGAAAAAGTCACATAAATCTGTTCACCTCTGTTAACTCATCTGTAAAATGTGCTGGAAAAGAAAATAGCAAACCACTCCAGTAGAGGTACTTGGCAAAGATGCCAAGAAAACTCAGACTGGGATCACAAAGAATCAGACACAAAGGAAACAAATGAACAATAAGAAAATATCTTTGTACATACTAAGAGGAATGGGAGTCAATCACAGAAACACAGAAATATTGGTATAACAGGACTCCACTAAGGTTATATAATACAAGGGGCAGCTGGGTGGCTCCGTGGATAGAATGCCAGGCCTGGAGATGGCAGGTCCTGGGTTCAAATTTGGTCTCAGACATTTTTTAGATGTGCGATCTTGGGAAGGTCACTAAACCCCAACTACCTATCTTTTAGTGCTCTTTTGTCTTGAAACCAATATATAATATTGATTCTAAGATGGAAGGTAAGAGGTTTTTGTTTTTTTAATTAAGGTTATATAATAGAAACTTAAAGTGGACTCAGCAAAGATGTGACTTCTTCCTTTGGTATGTAGCAATACATAGGTAGCAGCAAAGAAAGCTGGGCTGCTGCTTGAGTTGGATTGAATGGTCACTGAAAATCTAGGGAAGGAAACAATCATTTTTTAATTTGCTTCTCTCTTTTTTCCAATGAAGATAATCTTTGGATTGGAAAGGACAGAACAAAAATAGCTAATAGGAAGTTGAAACTTAATTTATTTAGCTATAGGCCGGGCAGCTGGGTGGCTCAGTGGATTGAGTCAGGCCCTGAGATGGGAGGTCCTGGGTTCAAATCTGGCCTCAGACACTTCTAACTGTGTGACCCTAGACAAGTCACTTAACCCCCATTGCGTAGCCCTTACCACTCTTCTGCCTTGGAACCAATACATAGTATTGCAAGACAGAAGATAAGGGTTAAAAAAAAAGATTTATTTAGCTATAAATAAGATAGTAAGATAGTTAGAAAGTATAATTGCTTGCAATGAATTCAAGACATCTGATAGATGAGCTATATGCTAATAATACTAATAATAGCTATATATTAATGTGATTACTAAGGAAAATGCAAATGGAGAATATACCCTAAGATTGGAAAAAATTTTTAAATAATGTTTTCTCGGTTAAAAAAAGGAAAAGTATAAAGTCTGTAAACTATATGCTAACATATTTGACTTCAGTTCTTGGCCAAATTCCAGAAAGTGTTATTAAAGGGATGGCAAAAAAAAACATTTTAGAAAAGGAAGCAGTGATCTTGAAAAGCTAGTTTTATGAAATGCTGATAATATCAAATTAACTCCTCATTTAGTAAGCTATTCAGCTAATATGTCAAGGGAATTCTGTAGCTATGGTTTACCTAGATTTTAGTAAAGTATGACAAAGACAAGGTCATTCCTGTGGGAAAATATTTGAGAAACATGGGGTAGGCAATAATGGTTTGGGTTTTTGAAATTTAAGTACTGCTCTTAAAGAACAATTTTGAAGAAAAAAAATTAAAAGAGCAATTTTGAATGGTTTGATCGTTAATTTGGAAGGAGTGTACCAAGGATTTTTGCTTGATTCTGTGCATTTTTACAAAGATTTGGATAAAGAGGGAAATGGCATATTACTGGATGTATTACCCTGTGGTGGATATCCATTCTCTGGAGTATTTGAGAAGAAAATAATTCCTTCAGGTCTACTGTTCTTTTAGGAATGTTTGAAATGGCTCTTTATTACAGAATATCCATTTTCTTTTCATTCATAGCTTGGCTCAGATATGTAGAGTATGACAACTTGAGCTGCATCTAGAGTTCCTTTGGTTTTTGAACCTATTATTTCATTCCTTCCTGAGGTTTCTTGTGAGTGCATAAGTCTTATTTTATTCAAATTTCCTTTCCTTTATATTTGAAAAGTCTTTCTTTGGTAGCTTGTACACTTTATAATTGATTAGTGCAATTGTCTTGGAGTTTGGTGCATAGGGTGTTTTGTTGTTGTTTTTACGGTGGTCAAAGTGATACTTTGTTTTCTGTGTTTTAAGGTTCTGGGCAGTTTTCTTCAATTATATCTTGCATTATGGAATTGTGTTCAGGTTTTTTTACTTTTTGCCCTAAAATTTTTAACTTCTTTTAATGCATCCTATCCTAAATTGGTTTTCCTTGTGTAGATATCATGCTTTCTTCCAATGTTACTTTTTGCTTCTCTTCCAGATTTGTGCTTTATTTCTTTGTATTTACATTCTGAATCATTATCCTCTCTTTTGTTTCTCTTTCAAGGCTTGCTATCATGGATTCAAGGTTTTCTATTCTAATTATTTCTATGTAGGTCATAAATTGTTTTCACAATTCTTTTCTCTTTTAAACAATTCAGGAATATCCAACTATGGTTCTATGCTGTCATGGGAAACCACAGTATCCTCTGCCTCTTCAGGTGTTGATTCATTTTTTTCTTTGTCAGGCAATATTTGCTATAACTTCTCTGTTTTGGGTTTTTTTGCTTATGCTCAGTTTACTTCCTCCCAACATCTTTAGTAATTGTTTCCTTATTTTTCTCTAATGCTTACTTTTTGAGTCCTTCTATACTGATTCATGGTTCCCCAGTCTTGGTCCTGCCAAGAGTAACTTGTAGGGAGACAGAACTGGCCCAAGATGGTTGCTAGGAGCCTTCTCCCAGGTCTGGTATGCTACCATTGCACTTGGGGCTGGGATGGGAAGATATGGGGTGGAGTTGAGTTTTGTTAACAAGAGCAGCTGCTTAAACAGCCTTGCCACTGGGTGCAAGGTGGGATTTGGGGAGGGAATGGTGGGTGAGTACCTGATTCAGAGTTTAGTAATGATTGGCTTTCTTTGCTGTTCATCAAGTTGTACTTTGTTTAGGTTTTTGATGTCCTTGATTATGGAGACAGCTAAAATTACTACATTTGTGATGCACAATTCTTAAAGTCCAACAGGATTGGAGACAATGTCTAGTTCTCTACATTGTTGGCCACATAGTAATTTTTCCTCAGATATTATAATTACTTATTTTTCTTAACCATTGGGGTGGGGAAGAGGCACATCTTGATTACCAAACCTTCTCTTCCCCCACTTGGAAAAACACTCTCACTTGTTGCAAAAAAAAGCACAAAATCAAGCAAAAAGCTACACATAAATTATGTCCGAAAATGGATGTTTCACTTTGCACTTCTATTCCATCACTTCTCTGTTAATGGATAGGAAACATGCTTTATCATTGGTCTTTTATATTTTGGATATTGCATTGATCATGGTTCTTAGGTCTTTCAAAGTTGTTTTTCATTATAATTTAGTTGTTTATTTTTAGTATAACTTAGTCTGGTTATTTCACTCTGCATCAGTGTAAACATACTTCGCAGATTTACTTGAATCTGTCCTCGTCCCCATTTCTTATGGTGTTATATCACATTCCCAGACTAGGATTTGTTTAGCCATTCCCCAGGTTGATGGGTGTTTCATTACACTCGTTTTGCTTAAAAAAAAAAAAGTTATGGATTTTTTTGTACATGTGTCCTTTTTGTTCTTTTAGTGTCCAGTTTGGGATAGATGCTCAGAACTGTATTGTTGGGGCAAAATGAATATATAATTTAGTGACTTTGGGGATAAAATTCCAAACTGTTTTCTAGAATGGCCAGACAATTCAATTCAGAGTTCTGCATTAGTTACTTATCCTTCCGATCTCTTCAACATTTTCATTTTTTGTTACTTGCCAATCTGATATGTATAATGTCGAGTCTCAAAATTGTTTGACTACTTTTTTATTAGTGAATTAAAGCATCTTTTTCTCCTCACAGATTGCTTTTGAGGACTGGCTATACCCCCTGACCATTAATCTGTTAATGGCTCTTCTACATATCAGAATCAGTACCTTCTATATCTTTACCCATTAAACTTTAATTAAAAAAAATACTTTTCTTTTTCATTTAAAGATCAATATCAAGTATTGAGTCCAAGGTAGAAGAGTGGTAAGGGCTAGGCAATTGGGGTTAATAGCTAGGAAGTGTCTGAGGCTGGATTTAAACCCAGGACCTCCTGTCTCCTGGCTCTCGTCCAAGCTGCCCCTGCAACTGTTTCTAACTGGGGAGATTCCTTCCAAATTTACATTGTTTTTGTTTGTGCAAAACTTTTTTCAATTTTATTTAATGAAGATTTTATATTTTACCTCTTCTGATGATCTTTATCCATATTTGGCAAAGGTCTTCCCATACTCAAAATTTAATATGAAAAGTACTTCTTCCTCTCTCTTATATGACCTTTTAAATCTAAGCTACACCTCTATTTGTAGCTTAGTGAAACTCTTCATCTCTAGGCAGAGGTTCTTAACCTAAGTCCTTTAACTTTTTATTTTTTAAACACTCATTTTCTCATTATTAATTCTAAGAAGAGTGGCAAGGGTTAGGCAATTGGAGTTAAGTGATTTGCCCAGGATCACACAGCTATAAAATGTCTGAGTCCTGACTTGAACCCAGGTCCTCCTGGATTCAGTTCTGGTACTCCATCCACTGTGCTACCTAGCTGCCCCATTAACTTTTTTTTTAAACAAATATTTTGATAAATTGATAAATTGGATAAATTGGATACCTTTGTAATCCTGTGTATTGCAAAACATTATTCTGAGGAATTTCACCAAACTACAAAAGGGATTTATGCCACAAAAATGGTGAAGAACCTTCGCTCTAGAGACCTAATTTCTGCCATAGAGCATTCCAGTTTTCCTAGCAGTTATTAATTAGTAAATCCTTACCCTAGTAGTTAGAACCTATGGGTTATTTATGCTGTTTTATTTTCTTCTAGGTTTTTTGCTTTGCATATATTCATCTTGTCTATTTTTTAACCAATAGAAAATAGTTTTGATGATTCTTATAAAAAAAAGTTAATATCTGACACTTTCTGGTTCTCTTCCTTCTCATTTTTTTCTCTATTATTCTTTTGAGAAAAGTTTGAGACTCAAACTTTCAGTCTTCCAGGTTCATTCTTTTTTTTCCCCTAGTTCCATAAAGCAACTTGTTTGGCTAGAATGGCATGACCCTGAATAAGTAATTTTAGGAGTACTGTCATTCTCATATTTACCATGAGCCAATTTATATCTTCCCAAAATATTCAGGTATTTCTGGGAAAGTGTTTATATGGTTGTCTTTATATCATTCCTGTGTCTTGGAAGACTCCCAAATATTTTATGCACTGTACAGTTATTCTAAGTGGAACCATTTGTCAATAATTTATTTTATATCTTGCTACTTACTTTGCTAAATTTCATCTAATTTTGGTTGAAATCTGACATTCTCTAAGACAATGCATAAGACAGGCATTAAGATTTCTTTTTCTTGTCCTGTAGCTAGTTAGGTAACATTTCTAGCATTCTAGCACTGCACCAATAATAATATTGATAATAAAATGTTTATTATTCTTAACTATCATTATTTAGTAATTAATAATTATCCTTATTTAGCCATAATTCTTTTAAAATATTTCATTTATTTTATTTACCCCAAAATCAAATTTAAAAAAATTTTTTGAATCCTAAATTATCTCTCCTCCCTCCTCCCTCCCTGAGATGGTAAGCAATCTGATATAGATTTTGCATGTGACATAATTTAACACATTCTCTCATATTAGTAATTTTGTAGAAGAAAACTTCAACAAAAATGAAAAAAAAAGTGAAATAAAGTATACTTTGGCCTGGACTAAGGCTCCATTCTTTCTTTCTCTGGACACAGATGGCATTTTTTTTTATCATGAGTCCATTGGGATTGTATTTACTTCTAATTTTACTGAAAATACTTTAGTTATTATTGCTCATATTAAGGGAAGATCTATTTATTACTGTTTTAAGACAAAGATGAATGCTATGGTTTGTTTGTTTTTTGGTATATCTGGATACAATTATTTTCTTTACATTATTATGTTTACAGTTTTACTGTGTGAACTGGATAAAGCAAGAGATGAACACTCAAAGCAATTTAGAAAATAACTATACCTATAAAAAGAATATGGAATAAAGGGGTAGTGGATTATAAATAGAAAGATGAGAAATAGATATGGCTAATGTATTGATGGCTCCACTGAGGGGAATGAAAATTGTTTAAAGGGAACAAAACTTTTTTTGTGAAAAACAGCATTTGAGATATTAGAAAATGTATGTACAACAAATGGTAGCAAAAGAACTCTACTTCAAAACCTTATTTCACACACCCCACAAATTGTTCTTCCCCAGACAGAAATGTGAATATTAATTCTATTTTTTAAAAAGCTAATTATGTGACATTTTGGTTAGCAACTTCAGTGAATTATTTTGAAATTGCAACACGGTCAAGTTCCTTATGTCTATGGCTTGATTTGGATCTTAAGAGAGGAAAAAAAGAGAGTGAAAGCTTAGGAAGATGTGCTTTTTCTTAAAGTGGGTAAAATGCGAACTAGGCCAGTGACAACCATTTCAAAGGTCAGCTGAGGAATCAGCAAACAGAATTAGCCTAAGGGGCAGACCTTGAGCAGATTGCACTAGTAGACATTAACTTATTAAATTTTTCCCCGATCTCTGCTCCAAACTTTGCCCCATGGAACACGAAGCCACTAATCACTGGACTGACTTCATCCTATAAAAAGCAAGAGGTCTGTGTTGGCAGTCAGATCTCCAGCTCCCTACACACTGCCATGGGGCATTTTAAGCTCTTAGCCCTGTTCATCATGTGCCTGCTGCTCCTGAGCCAGGTAAGGATAAGGGGATAAAGATTACCCACCACTGCAGGCAAATATGCCTATACTACATGACTCAGATTTTGTGGGCAGATTGTAAGACTTCTGAGGGAAGATGGATTTATTTCACTTTTGAAATTATTTGTCTGCTCTATCTTCACTCCCTTCCTCTTCAGAGATGCATTTCTCCATTAAGGTTGAGCTTTTTATGGCAAAGATACTGGAGTGGTTTGTCATTCCTTGATCCAGTTCATCTGATAGATGAGGAAACATTGACAAAGAGGGTTAAATGACTAGGAAGCATCCCAGACCAGATTTGAACTTGGAAACATGAGTCTTCTCGACTCCCAACCTGGCACTCTATCCACTGCACTATCTAGTTGCCCCTAGGTGGGCTTTATAAACAAAGGCTTTCCTTAATTCATGTTCTAATCTCACAGGGCTGTAAAGAAAGCTGGGTGCACTACATAAAAGGTATCTATAATGAAAATGTTCCACTCTCCTCCGTAGGTGGTTTCATCTCCCTTGCCTCAACAGAGATCAGTCCAGAGAAGACTAAGAAGGATGACTCCCTTCTGGAGAGGTGTCTCCCTTAGGCCCATAGGGGCATCCTGTCGTGATGACTCTGAGTGCATCACAAGACTATGCAGGTACCTACAATTCTGTGTGTGTGTGTGTGTGTGTGTGTGTGTGTGTGTGAGAGAGAGAGAGAGAGAGAGAGAGAGAGAGAGAGAGAGAGAGAGAGAGAGAGAGACAGACAGACAGACAGAGAGAGAGAGAGAGAGAGAGAGACAGAGAGAGACAGAGAGAGACAGAGACAGATAGAGACAGAGACAGAGACAAACACACAGACCAGAGAGGAAGTAATATATATACAATAAATGCTAGTATTTATACAGCACCTAGTATATGCCAGGCACTGCTGTAAGCATTTTACTATTATCTGATTTGACTGGTAGGTGGTAATATTCCCATTTCACACAGGAGCAAACTAAGGCAAACAGAAGGGGTTACACAGAGAGTAGGTGCCTGAGGCCAAATCTGAACTAAGGTCTTCAGGACTACAGGTCCCACATTCTAGCCACCATGCCATCTAGATACCAGAAGTAGAAAAAGTTGGAAAAGAATGCCAGTCGGGCTCAGGAGATCAAGGTTTTCAGTCACAAGAATGATCTGGAGAGACTAATCTAGATTGTGGGATAACAAGGAAAACGGGAGCATAAATATACACATCTTTGGTGCTTCCTGACTGGTATAAAATTGGGACTGTAGTCTGGGTTGATGGTAGACCTTAAGAAAGGTCCAGGGACTCAGGACTTCCTTTTTCTCTGTTTGATAATAAATCCAGGTGATCAGGGCCTTTTAGAAAGACAAATTCCCCTTTCTCTACCTTATGATATTACAAAATTAGGCAAGACAAGAAGGTTTTTATTTATGTATGTATATACATATATAATCTATGTCTATAAAGAGCTTTGTGACTTATGATATATCTTTTCATTCACTCAGGAAAAGACGCTGTTTGCTCAATGTGACCCAAGAATAATATATTTACCGAAGATAAGAAAGCAGCTACATCCAACAATGCTCCGTTCTATGGAATATTGGTTATTAGCTGTATATCTTACTGAAAATATCCATGAGGCTGTTTTACTATTTAATATTTAAAGGTAGATTCATACCTTAACTTAGACCCCTTCCATTCTTCGAGAATGGGCATGTGGATAAAGACATTTAAACTTTAGAAATTAAGAGTCTGTATTTTTATATATATTTTATTGCTTAAATTTGGAAAAATTAAATTAAAAAAATTTTCTTGATAATGAAACAAACCTGGAATTCAAACTTTGGGGATATGGGATATAAAAAAAAATCTCTTTTTAAAATTATAATAGGCTGGAAAAACTGTTTAGTTTCAAAAGTTGGGGAGGGGGTAACTAATATACTAAAGAATAATAATATTGGTAGAATGTTAAAATTTAAAGCAAAAGTCTATAATTTCAAAATCTGTATGTAGAACATTAGCCTTTCACCCTGTATCTCCAGTGACAAAGTAATGGTTGGTAATTCTGGCACCCACCCACACCCTCCAAGAAACATATCCAAGTTTTTTTAAATTATCCCCAAGAGGGAACACAAAGAAAAATCTAGTACATTTGTCCTTGAGACAATTCCTACTCTAAAAACAAAGCTCAGAAAGCTAAGACTTCTGTACATCATTTCAATAATTTAATTTCTATCCACGTGAGCACGTGGATCCTACAATAAGCAAGCATAAGGTTTGTGCTAAGGTAAATATGCCTACTGAAACATGTTTTCAAAGGATATGCATGGATCCTTAAGCCCAGTGCAAAAATATAAAATGAGAACCCAAATTAGAAGGAAAAAATAGAAGTGTAAACAGCATAGCATTTATAAAGTTTAATACAGAAAAATCTATTTGATATTTATTAAACTTAAGTTTTTCCAGTTATGGTTTTGCATTATACAAAGCATTTAATGACACAGTAGTTAAAAAGATCTTTACAAATTGAAATGTGATACCCTTTTCTCCAAATATTTTAATCGCCATAAATTTGTTTAAAAATACACATTAAATGCATGTTTCAGACACTCTAAACTTTCTATAATCTCAATACCACAAAATACATAGAATATACTATACAGATGTGGAAAAATCTAGTTAGTATATAATACTTTGCTCACCATTAACAGCTTTGTTACGTGAAATGCACATATTGACTTTAAAATCCTAACTTCTGAGCCCCAAACTATCCCTTGAAATTTAAGTGTATTGCAACAAATAAAACTCACAGTATATAGTTTAAGTTTTGGTTGAAAATACCAGATGCCTAAATAATTTGGGTAAAACAAATGTAAAACAGGGACTTGAGTCATGTAGAAATAAAGACATCCTGTCAGTCACTAACAGTATCTTTTCTTTAGGATCAACCAGGGCTTAGGAGTTAGCTACCTTCCCCAGCTTCCCTTCGACAAATCCCCCAAAACAAAACAAACAAAAACAAAACAACAAAAAAAACCCTAAACCCTTATTTACCAAATAATTATAATTTCAAATAAGATAAAGGATTTTCAATAAATATATAAAGCACTTCATCCTCCATATACAAAACCGTTTAAAATCATTCAAAAGGGAGACCAGATACAAATTATAGGAGCTGTGCTTGCAAACACCATGTCTGGTCTTAAAAGGTGAACTTTTAGGCATTCAGATAAATGCAGTCAACTCAATTAGTGAGTGCTACCATACTGATGAATGCTCAACTTATTTGCTAGGGGTATGCATAAAGTCACAAAAACAGGGACACTTTGAAAGTCTGTATCACCAGCTAGTGGAATAAATATGGGCCCTCATGGCATAAACTTGAAAGGCAGCATTTCACTTTTCCTGATTAACAGGTAGAGAATTTCCAAGGTGAATAAATAGAATTAAACCACATTTCTGGGCAGCCTTTTCTTGCTCAATTTAATATATGCTGAATAATGGCATAGGGAAGATTAATGGGCCTATCCTCCAAAGGCTATTTAAAAGCCTGATAACCAGTCTGCAACTTCAAGGCTTACATAGGGCAAAGTTTATGTTGTTTACATCTAGTCCTGACCTCCAACTTGACGTGGAAGCATCAAATTTCTTCAACCGAACTGTTGGTCTAGAGATTTGATGGAGCTTAGAAAAATAGGACTTCACCTTTAAAATCAGCCTTACAACAATTTTTTGACAGGTGATTTCTGCTCTTGCCACTAACTGCTTAGCTCTGGTCTCAAGAGAGCTAAAAGGCTTTCCGTTAGCTGAGTAAAAGAGGCAAAGCACTTTTAGAAATCCCCAAATCCTTGCAAATTTATGTAAACTGTGGACAATAATTTATTCTCATGTCATCTGGGAGAATTAACTCACATATCATTTACTTTAATGCAGAATTAAGTCTGGGTGCATATTACCTATTATAGGGGGGAGACCCACTTCTCCACCATATTTCATACTAAAGCTAAAGATAATGAAATCTGTGTTTCAAATAATTGAGGAATTCTAGTCATAGACTCTATAAGGTTGTACAATGGTTATTCCCCAGTGGGGAGAGTTCATTCAAAACTTGGACTTGCTCAGGCTTAACATAACCTACTTCATACAAAAATCTCACTAAGTGCACCTGTGACAAAGCAAAATATTATATAAATAAAACACACAATGAGGCCATTTTTATCCAAATAGCAACTGGAAAATTAAGACTCCTCTCCACCCGATCCCACCCCACCCACCCCACAAAGCCCTGACATATTAATAAAGGGCACAAATACATTTTAGAATGAGCTTACTGCAAATAAACTCTTAATCTAAAGGAATACACATTGCACTCTTATACATTACTATGCAACAAATGTCACTGAATGAGTGACAGAAATGTCACTGAGAAAGTGACTTAGATCAATTTAATAAATAATGTGGAAACGGGTGCACTAAGCTAAAATACTACACATATATACCTTAGACAAACTGATTTCATGGTTTTTAAAAAATACATTATATATAAAGTGAGTATGTGTACATAATTCTAAAGTCAAACTGCTCACTATCACACCAAGAAGAGTGCAGAATGTACTCCTTTTATGGCTAAATAATCTTCAACCAAAATGACTAGGGCTACACTGGATTCACATGGATTATTATTTATTCTTAATTCACTAGACATGAATGCCAAAGCCTTGAGCTTTAAAGAGTTTGTTTTCTGTAATCTTGCTTCACAAGGAGAAAACCCAGCTGTTATAAATCAAATAAATTCCATAATATTATAAACTTGCAATCAGCCAATATAAAATTATGCTGTCTGAGCCAGCCTGGTCTGATTATTGTGTTTAATTAAAAGAAGAAATGGATGTGGAGGGAAAAGGATTTAGTCAAACTACAAGCGGTTCAAAGTGCAACACTGATATATATCGATCCACAATAATAGGAACCCTCTTGATACATAAGGAGTGGCCTTTTCCCCAAATGTTCATTATTTGAGACTGGTTTGCATTGTCAGCTGAGGCCAGAGTTTTTCAAACACCTTCTTTGGCAGATATGAGCACAAATCTCATCCTGTGTCACAGCATAAAACTCCTAAAAAGATTGCCTTCTTTAAGGTTTGCTTTAAAGGAGGGAGTACTAGTGCTGCCAACAACAATCATGAATAAGTCACCTTGCTAGGCAGAAGCCACAGGCCTGCTTCTTGAAGCAGGATTGAAGGGAATGGAAGAAAAAAAGATCTTGACAAGTGAAGGCAGTGGCTGTGAAGAAAAGTTCCATCTCATGAGGTTGGGGTCCCTATGGCCTAGCTCAGCCAGGCTATGTTGAGGTTCCCAGGATGAAAAGCATTGTTGGACATAACAATGTTCCATACTTTGGTTGAATATAAAGGGTAAAATGTTAGCTAAGTCACGTATCACGTATATATGACAGCAGGCAGAAAAATTACTCTTCAATGAACTGCGTGATCTGTTAAAAGGTGTATTTCTGAGATGATCTATATATTATAGGTTAGATCAGCTTTTTGTCATTAGTTATATTCAGTTTTAAAAGTTAAACAAAAAAGTCACAAGAAATTTAAGGTGGAATGCTCACCTACAACATAGCCAAATATCTAGATGACTGCAGACACAGAGTCAGGGAGGCCATGTTACTGGGCTTTCTGCCAGAAATCCTGGCATTTGAAATACAATTACTCAGGCCAAAAATTTAAACTATTGCCCATTATTAACTGTAAGGAAACATTCTTTAATTGAAAAGAAATTTATCATCTCAGTATGAATACAATTTTAAGGAGAATATTATAGTGAAGCACCATTCACCATACACGAGAATTTCCATTCTCTCTCTCTCTCTCTCTCTCACACACACACACACATATGTACGTTTCTGCTGACTATTCAGGCCAAACAGGGTATATAAAATACACTGGGCCTTATAGTTCCCCTAAGACACTGGAACTTAAAGAGACAAGACTAAACCTCTGCTTTGATACCAGTTGAAAAACTTCTTACTAAAAAATCATTAAAGAGTCTATAAGGAGGTTATTCTTTGAATACAGTCCCTAACAGTCAGTTCATCAGTGTCTCTCTCCCCTTTCTTTCTCTCTCTATTACTCACACACACTCGGACACACTGATTCACTCAACACGGATTAAATTCAGAAGGGTGCTAAACCGACAGAAGTCTACATCAGAGGAAAGTTTACAATTCAGTATAGGTCTGCTAACTTTTCCTTCTCGGACAGTAGAAAACCATCTTTTTTGGAAGTACAAAATAATCAAGGAAGCCCTACAAATATGCAACTATATTAATACAATAAAAGCTTACTAATTTGTTAAATATGTGAGTTTAAAAGACCAAACCCAGAGGATAAACTGCATTACTTGATGTTGTACAAAGTTTACAACTCAACATTCAATTCCTTTTTTTTTTTTGCACTTGCCATCCTTTTGGCACGTGATGATGATCCAGAAATTGAGTGCAATCTTTTTTTTTTCTTTTTCCTGAAAGCGTATGTTCATTTCTGGTATGGGATGAAATCTGCTTAATTCAGCAGCTTTATACGATCCAGACTCACCAGATTTAGAATAAGTCACTATACTAAAGGGTTACCATTTATAAAAGCAATTATTTTTACATGGTTAGTCCTAAAGAAACATTTAAAGGAAAGGAAATTTTACCTAACTACTGCACAAAACCAGCTGTACACAGTAGACCTGGTCCTCCTGTGATGCTTCGTCTGTAAACAGTCCATCAAGTCTTCATCTAAATGTAAGATTTAAGGCACACCAGACATGATAGGGGCACTAAGCAAAGTACAAACAGTACAGTTCTCACCTTGTATTCCAACAAGCACCTTGTATGGAAAGGTACTTTGGTGCACAACTTTTACAAAAGCAGCCACTTCAAACCCATGGAGGGCTCTCCTTTTACATCAGTAAGATACTTTTCTAAAGTGAATATTCTGCTCCCAACAGAAAGAATCATTACTCATTGGGGGCCTTCATAATACAATGGGGTAAATACATGATTAAAACAAGTTCTATGTCTCCAGATCAGAACGGTTTTACAACTTTGCTCCAAGTTGTATGGTAAAATAGGACACACCCAAACTCCAACCCATTCCCACAGCAGTCATTGCACATACATATCAGAATATCATGAATTGACAAAATTTTTTAAAAAAGAATTGTGAAGATAGATGTGAATGTTTGAACAAAACTTCTAATTTCTCACTCATTGGAAGAAAGAGAAGGAAGTTCTTTAACCCATTTTTCCAATGGTAAATCATACTGTTTCAAACCAGTATCAACTGGCAAAAACAAAGAGGATAAAGTTTCAACAAAACTAAAAAGGTTCAAGATTGTCCTTTTATAAAAAAAAAACCAAAACTTTCTGTATGATGCACATCTCCCAGAGTTCATGTTCTTACCTGATCTCTTTTATAACTCATTAAATGTAAGTAACTGTAACACCGCGAGACTGCTATAGTTATTGTGATCATGATTCTTGAAATAACGCATCTTGAATCGAACATGATTTTCCCCCCAATCTAGAATGCTATATTCTAATATTTAAATTTCTTTTCACCTGGTAAAGAATCTTTCTGGGTCCTTTACCTTAACATTAAGTACAAATTCTGCAATACTAAAACTGTAGTTGTCATTTAAGATTTGAATAGGAGGCAGCAAACATGTTAAATACATGTCTCTACATTTGAGAATATAATGATCCTTTTATAAGCTCCACCACATGGAGACATTACTGAGAACAAAAAGCTTAAAGTATATAAATAAAAGTGTCTGCATGAAATTTCTGCTAAGCATTTGGTAGGATAAATTTATAGGTAGAAATAATTATTAAAATAGTCCCACCAAACTGGATAGTTAAAAATTAAAATAAATATGATTTAAATTGATTACTTATGCATAACAACTAGAATTCCAATCTTATTTCAGATCAGTTAAAACTGCATCTTATTAATATGCTGCAGATGTAAAAATACTTAAATAACTTTTTCCAAATAGGGAATACCTTAGGAGTCCATTAACATGATGGCTTCAGGTTAAAAACAAAAACAAAAACAAAAACACAACATATACATGAGACAGTGAGGCAGAAGCATTCCTTGCTCTTAGTGTTGACTAAGCAGTGTTATGGCAGTCTTCCTTATTGATATGACACAGTGTTGTGGAGAAAAATCAGAGGCAACGAGAATATGTTCTGGGTAAGAATCCTTCAGTTCAAGATATTAACTTGGCATCCAGACGAAGCCAGTGAAGTCCCTGCCGGGTGTAACGAACTAGGTCTGTCATGATGCTTGAATTAAAGATGAGAGGGCCCATAACTTTATCCAGTTCAGCAAAGAACTCTGGAATGAGCAAAAACATTAATTAAATCATGTACAGTCTCCTAGGTGATTTCTGTGCCATCTGGCAGACAGGGTAGTAAAAAGGAACCCATAATTTATAAGAAGAAAAGAAGTTTTCTCCTCCCTCCTCTGAGAAATATTAAGAAAAATATATTTGGAACAGCTATTTTTCTAGGCAACAATCTACCACAGGCACAGAATCACTAAATCTTAGCATCGGAAGACACTTCAAGGTTATCTAATCCAAACTTTAATTGTACAGAAAACTTTTCTACAACATCCTAGACAAGTGATCACCAAAATTGCCAGGTTTAAGACCTTGGATAGAAAAAGAACTGACTCTCTCCAGGAGCAGCCCATTCCATTTCATCTACTTTTTAAATCAGAATTTGCTGCCAGAGTTGTATTTACAGGCAAAATTACATTTTAATGAACTTGCCAGGACACCAAAATTTTTTATAATATACTTTAAACTTTCTGAAATTGAAACATGTTGCTGCAACACAGGTGGGATATACTTAAAAACTAAACACAAGTCAAAATTCTGTAAGCAAAAAGGATGACAGGATCTAGTGTTGGGATGCTTTAGAGTGTCTAGTGTTGGGATGCTTTAGAGTGGAAAAAATCCCTTGGAAACTGAGGCTTAAAGAGGTTTAAGTGATTTTCTCAAACTCAAATAGGCATTTAAGTGGTGGAGGCAGAATTTAAATTTAGGTCCTCTGACTCTGAATCTAATACTCTTTCCCTCTTTCCTTTGTACTAATCTGCCTTAGGAAATCTTCCATTTTCCTATTCAATTTGGCCATTGTTTTCTTTTCCCTTTTTCTTGGAAGACAAAGATTGGTGTTTAAGACACAGAGGGTTCTTTGTGAATTGAATTAAAATGAAATAAGCCAATTATAGAATGTACCTTTTGCCTACACATCTAGTAAATATTTTCATGAATACTGGATGAGAGATATAAGGCTATATTCCTATGACTAGTCAGTTTTTACAACCCAAAAAGTAAAAGGTAAATTAAATTCATTTTAAGTTTAAATGCAACTTTTGCATTTTAGATGCTGGAACAATGAGAACCCATCGCTTTTGAAAGAGCTTAAAAATTATCACTCATTACAAAAGATCACTGAGACTAGTTTACTTTTAAAAGTCTCTCCACCCCCACCCCCCACTTGTAACTTTGTTACAACAGATCAGATTGCAATCTCTATAAATTAATAGTTCTAGGAAAACTGTCACAGCTAAAAATTTCATCATCTTGTGGTAAACTTGGTAAGGAACTTCTGGTTCAGCCCAGGCTAGTCCCTACTGAAGAGGGCCATTAACATATACAATATATATTGTCCCTTATCAGGCCTATGAACAACCTTGTTAGAACTGTTGGATCTTATTTTCTGTAGACATGAACATCCAGAGCCTCCACAATGAAGCAATAGAAAAGAATACTAGCAGAACAAATGTTTGTATCACACCATAGTATTAACCTTAGTATGTTTGGTAAAAGCTAGAAATCTATTAATGTTATCAGTTCTAAAATAGATTACACAAACCACAAAAGATACCAATACTTTTAAAATACAAAAACTTGTAATTAAACTATTTATACCATAAAATTAACTTGCTTAGTTTCTAAATGTCCTGATTTCCTAAGATCTACCTTTTTGCTCCTTCAAAAGCTGTTCAGCTTGGTCCCAGATTTCAGTGGCATAAAGGAAGTTGGATGTGACCTGAACATAGTTGGCTGCCATCTGGTGGATCTTCTGTGGAATAGTTACTGAAGAACTGCTCCCTGAAGTGCTGCTTGCCCCTGAAGTATAATTTCCTGAATTGCCAGGAGAGAGCTTTGGAGAAACAGGGGAAGGCATCCCAACAGCTTTGCTGTATGTACACAGAAAGAAAAGGCAACAAGTTTAATTGTGATATGGTGCACAGAACAGATCAAATTGCAATCATTGGAATGCTGAGGCCTTTGTCTTTTTTTTCATAAAATACTTGAATATGAAATGCTTTTCCAACTGTTTTTCACAGTAGACATGTAAAGAAAAATTACTTTTTTAAAATACATTGACAGAGCACAGTATTTTATTCTAAAACTTAGTGATTTTTTTTACACAAATTTAACAAGATTATTCAACACTGACAGACAGAGCCCTCAACTATCTTCAGTCCTCTAGCAGTACAGTGATTCCCATGGACATAATATGTAAGCTATAGAATTTTTGCTGGGCTAAGATATTTGTAGGACTAATTCATAAAAAGCTCCAAAATTCATCACTATATCTTACCAATGGATATTAGTATATGATATATCAAAGGATACCAATTTAGGCAAAAAATACATAGTTACATATATACATGTGTAGTTATATATATGGATATGCATAAAAATACATCTGGGACTTGGAAAATCAATCACCTGAAACTAAATTTTAAATCAAACAGATGCAAGAATGCAATACTACTATGCCCTATCTTTGGGATATAATTTTAAAACTAAAATTAGAATTAAGAAGCCCATAGTAATCAAACCTACATATAGGGACCAGTTCGACCTAGGTCCAAATCATAGGCAAGTCACATAACCCCCCACTGCCCTACCTAGCCCTTAACGTTCTTCTTCATTAGAGCCAATAGATAGTATTGATTCTAAGATATGAGGTAATTAAAAGGAAAAAACCCACCTAAATATAGTATAGGAAAATCAAATAGACAAGGCGCTTCCTTCAATCTATTCCTATTTACTCACAGAATTATTAGTCAGAGATGTTGGTATGAATGAATGAAAATGCATCAAAGAACACAAGGGGAAACAAATATACTTTTTCCTCTGAAATGTCTCTCCTAGGCGGAGCCAAGATGGCGGTGTAGTAGTAGGAGCCTTCTCAATCTCCTTCCAACCGATCATTACAAAGTGTCTCAAAAGGACAAAAATCAAAATTGGTCGAGTAAAAGGGCTCTCCCACTGGATGTAGCATTAAAGGTAGGCAGTGAGTCGGTATTTCCATGCTACAAGGGGGCAAAACTGCACTAATAAAAGCACAAGCTGATGATCCCTTCCCCACACCACCTTCTGAGCCAGAGTTAGAGCCAGGGCCAAGGCAACCTCTGAATTCTGGGGAGCTGGCTGGGGAAACTTAATCCTGAGGGCAGTGCAAGGCCTTGGCAGCAAGATTGGAGGCTGAAGAGTGCAGAGCTCAGGCGGAAACCAGCCAAGGCAGCAGGGGCTGGAAAGATAGTCTCAAGGCAAAATGCTTTAAAGCACATGCTACACAAAGAACATGACAGATCTACCTGCCCTCACTTAGGCTTCTGACAGGGAAGGGAAGATACTACCAAGGCAAAGCCCTGCAAGGCAGAAGCTAAGAAAGCAATGATCACCAAAATGCAGGAACCCCAATCCACTAGTGGAAAAAGGAATAAGCAACAGCAAAAAAAGCTCATGACCCTGGATAATTTCTATGGAGGAAAAAAGAGCAAAACATGGAAGGCAACAGCAGACTGAAAAGCAAACACATCCAAACTTGGAGGAAAAAAAAAAGGAAATTGGTCGCAAGCTTTAGAGTAACTCAAAAAGGAGATTCAAGAACCCAGGAAGAAAGATAGAAGAAAAATGGGAAGAAATGAAAATAATACAAAAAGAAAATAACAGCTTAAAAGACAAAATTGCCCATATGGAAAAAGGCACAGAAATCAAATGAAGAGACCAGAAATGACCTGCTGAAAGCCAAGAAAAACAGGAAAGACCAAAATGAAAAGGAAAATCAAAAGATCATAGCTGAAAATCAGTCTTTAAAGACTAGAATTAAGCAAGTAGAAGCTAATGATCTCCTGAGACAGTAAGAATTAATAAAGCAAAATCAAAAGAATGAAAAGATAGAAGGAAACATGAAATAGCTCATTGAAAAGACAACTGACCTGGAAAACAGATTCAGGAGAGACAATTTGAGAATTAATCGTCTACCTGAAAGTCTGGAGCAAAAACAAAGCCTTGACATCATATTACAAGAAATTATCCATAAAATGTCTCTCCTAGATCAATGTTCTTCAACATTCTGTTCTTAGTTCTTTTCTCTGTGATTATAATCACTCTCAAAGCTTTCACTTCATAGTGGATTTATCTATATCTGTAGCTCTTTTTCCGAGTTTCACTCTCATTTCCAATTGCTCCTTTGAATCTCTACTTAAATGACCAAGCTACCTTCTCAAATTCCATAGGTTTGGAAGTGTCCCTAAAAACTACCCACCTAAGGGGGCAGGAGGGTGGCTCAGTGGATTGAGAGCCAGGTCTAGAGATGAGAAGTCCTAGGTTCAAACCTGGCCTCAGATACTTCCTAGCTGTATGACCCTGGGCAAGTCACTTAACCCCCATTGCTAGCCCTTATTGCTCTTCTGCCTTAGATCCAATACACAGTATTGTTTTTAAGACAGAAGGTAAGGGTTTATTTAAAACAAACAAACAAAAAACCCTACCCAACCCAAAGTTCCAATTAGCTGGTAAATTGGAGAGTTGGAAATCTGCTTCCCTAGATACTGTGCCACAAGTGTAGCTGGCAACAGCAGTTTTTAGGGTGCAGGATCAGAACTCTGCCCTGCTTAATTACTTGCCTCAAGGATTTCTGAGAGAAGCAGTTTCATGGTAAACTATCCTAAAAGTTCTTGTCTCAAAGAAGGCAAAATATATCTGCTAATTTAGCTAAGAGTAGCCCAAATATTTAGGATAAACGTGTAGAAGGTAATACACCAAGTATTGGTTCCAAGGCAAAAGAGCAGTAAGGAGTAGGCAACTGAGAAAGTCACTTGACTTTCCCACTGTCGCACAGTTAGGAAGTATCTGTGGCCACATGTGAACCCAGGCCCTCTAGACCTAGCTCTCAAACTGCTTACCACCTCTAGCTTCCTTCTCCCACTGCCCCACCTCTCCCCCAACTATTCCTTAGACTCAATCCACAAATTTATCATGCATCAAAATGTGGAACTGCTGCTTTCTGAATGACAAGTATGGTAATACAAATTGCTCTTATTGCTAACTTTGACATACATTTATGGATTCAACAATTACTAAAGGACTATGAAGAAAAAAAATGTCATTTCACAGGATAAATTAAATTACCTACCTTCCCATGCCAGGTGATGGAGCCTGAGAATTATTATAAGAATTCTAGGGACAAAAAACAAAAAGCAATTTATTTGTCAATCAAATCAACAATTATTCAATGTCTACTATGTACAGGCTTTGTACTCTCCCAAGAGAGAAGACATATACACATCATATAAGTGATAGAGAGTAAAGAACTATATGAATAAAAAGGAGGGAGACCTCATTATGAACTGAGTGAAGTAGGGAGTGAGATCAAAGAAATAGGTTTAAGAGCTGAGCCTTTAGGGTTCAAAAAAGGCAGAAAAGAACATCTGAGGCAAAGGAAACAATATGAATAAAGGCACATAGGTGGGAAAGTGAAATGCTTGTTCAGGGAAGTGGATAGCCTTGTTGGAGAAAATTGAAAAAGGGAAGGATTGGTGTGGATTGTAGATGGTTCTGAATAACAATCCAGAAAGAATTAGGAACTGAAAGGGAGTTATGCAAGGAGTTGTTGAGGAACTACTTTAAAGTTTAATGAAACATATTTATATATGAAGTACTGTATATGGCTAAATAAAAAGGCAAAGATATATGGGAGTTCAAAAATAAGTCCACTGAAAATTGTCTTCTCTCAAAACCAATCTAAGTCCCAACAATCCTGTTGGGATTTGAATGTTCACCATAGTCATTAACTACCCTCTCTCAACTGCCCCAGTACTCAGCTGGTTGTAATGCTCCCTTCTCTCCATAGGCAGAAACATTACAAGCACATCTCCAGGGGCAATGGAAGAGGAGAGCCATTGGCAAAGCTAGGTTTAAAATTTATATTTCTATCAATTACATTTACCTTTAAATGTTCAGTTAATGTTTTTGAGTATTTCAAAGCATTTTCTTTCTTCAGCTTAAATAACCTCAGGTACAATAAGGACTGGCATCGAAGGCTAAAAAAGAAAGAGAAAAAAAGATTTAAAATGACAGCACTGGATAATACAGAAATAAGTTGCTTTTTGTTGCGTTTATATGAAACTATTATCACTAAGTTGACAATGACATTAGCTTTAATTTTTAGGCAAAATGACTCAACTACTGATAATACAGAATGAGCCAAAATTGTCTGGATAAATATTTATTAAGCACACTCTATGCCAGGCACTGTGCTGGAGGAAAAAAAGGACAAAAAGAGGAAAGAGAGTCCCTCCTCTCAAGGAGCTCACAATATGATGATTATTAACATGAAAATAGAATTAAAGAATAACACTATTACTCCTTAAATATTCTGGAGAGCTAAATGAAAACTACAAACAGTAAATAGGTTATAGATATTATCACAATCATTGCTCTGGGAGTAATTAAGTAAGCCTCTAATCTTCAGACAGGGTCTTTCTAGGACTTCCTCCCCCAGAACACTCCAGAGCAGTATAGTAAGCAGATCCACGAATGTGCCCATATACCTGAGACATCAGATATACTCCCATTTTTATTCACTTTTTCTAAATGGAGTAAGATGCAGCAAGGAAGAGAATGAGTCCATATACACAACTACTAGATTCCCTCCCAAAAAAGAGTGTGTGAGAGATGAGGTTAAAAAAAAAACAACTACTACATTATGGCACACCTTACTAAGGATTTTTCCAAAGCAAGAAGAAAAAGAGGTCTAACTAGGAAGGAGAAGACACCTCCCCTCCACAGTGCCTCAAAAATCTGAAACAAGATAGAAATGTATTTATTTAGTTTCTTCTTAAATTCCTGTCTTTTTTTTTTTTACATAAAACCCTTACCTTCTGTCTTGGAGTCAATACTGTGTATTGGCTCCAAGGCAGAAGAGTGGTAAGGGGTAGGCAATGGGGGTCAAGTGACTTGCCCAGGGTCACACAGCTGGGAAGTGTCTGAGGCCAGATTTGAACCTAGGACCTCCCATCTCTAGGCCTGGCTCTCAATCCACTGAGCTACCCAGCTGCCCCCAATTCCTGTCTTTTAACACAGATCCTAAACTCATACAATGCCAAAACAAAACTAAACAAAAAATACCCAAGTTGTGCATATTCAAGTTAGAAAGCATTTCTATGTCTGTCACAACCTCATATAAATATACTTTACAAATACTTTCAATTCTACACACCAAAGAACTGCCAGCCTTTTATCTGCAGATGTAGCATCTGGTGCCAGGTAATTCTTCAGCTTCATAGTATATCTATAACATTAAACACAACATAAACCACAAAATGTAAACAAAACTAAGTACTTTATTTTATCTAGTTACTTCTTTCCTCCCACCCTCAAGACACATTAGAATCAAACAAATTCAAAATAAAAGGAATCATTTAATTTAGAAGTCACTTAATTAGTTCCCCTCTTGCCAATCCATGATTAAATTCTGTTGTCAGTCAAATTCATTGTATCTAGATCAGTGAATTAACATTACTGACCTTGCTGATTTGGACATCTCCACATACTTACTTAATTAACTCCACAGTTTCTGAATACATAAGGAATGGAGATTTGGATTCCTGAGCATTTTTCTCCAAAGCATTTCCACATTCAATGAAAGATACCACAGCATCAAGATAATAGACAGCTTTCTCAAATCTATCAGACTAAAGAGAAAGCAGTCAAGAGAAAATGTGGGTTGTAGAATACTGTAAAGGCTAAAATCAAAGTTAAAAAGACCAATTAATTCCAAAAAGCTAAATATGAAGGCCAACATACCAATGCATCCGCATTGTGCTTTAGCTTTTTAGCTTCTTGTAAATAATGGTCAGCTGAGTAAATCCTGCAACAAAAATTAAAAATTGAAAACATTTTTATAAGATCATGTTCTACTTTGTCTGTGGCATGGTTCAATTTCCACAGATGTAGTAAAATACATTATATAATCAAGTCATTTTACTTAGCAAGCATTTTGGTTCTTACAAGCAAAATTTAAATCAGGCACAGTGTTGATTATTTCATTATGGTTTTCTATTGCCCCTAGGATGAACTAAAAATTCCTAAAGTTGGTATTTAAAAACAAAATAAAACAAAACAAACAACAAAAATCCCAAAAGAGCAACTTCATAGACAAAAAAATTATGGCATCAACCTATATTTTCAAGCTAACACTATATCACCTTTCCTACAATCTACATTCCCAAACTCAGCATTCTATCTCCCATGTCTCTGTATAAGTTTTTCCCTATACCTTGGAATGTACTCCCTCTTCACACTGATTTCTTAGAAACGCTACTTCTTTCCAGGTTCATCTCATGAGCTTCATCCTATATTTTTCCTAGTATTTACGGCTTTCTTCTTTAAATTATCTTCTATATATGCATGTTTCATGTTATATTTCTCCCAGTAAAATGTAAGAAGTCACTTTTTTGTTTTGTCTTCACATTCCAGAAACTAGTACAGTAGGCACTCAATAAATGCTTATTGCTGGGGAAGCTAGGTGGTTCAGTGGATAGAGCCAGGCCTAGAGATAGGAAGTCCTGGGTTCAAATTTGGCCTCAGACACATCTTAATGATGTGACCCTGGGTAAGTCACTTAATCCCAATTGTGCCTAGCCCATAACTAGTCTTTTGCCTTGGAACCAATACTTAATATCAATTCTAAGATAGAAGTTAAGAGTTTAAAAAATTATAATTATAATAATAATTGCTTTCTGGACAGGATTTAGTCAAATAAAAATACTGAAATTTTCAGAATGAAAAATGAGACACCCAGTTTAATGGTCCCTTCCAAGTTTTCTAATATAATGTATTAAGTAATCTAATTTGCTCTTAAGATTTAGTACAAATCCAAGGATAATTTTTGGAACATAGCTGTTATAAAAATCAGAAACTACCTTCATGACTAACCATTTGCTCTAAATTCAATTATTGTGATATTCTGCTATCAAGAATGGATATATATAACTTGGGGTACACTGTAACTCCTTGAGTTGGGCTTTACACTCATACTATACTGTCAGAAGAGGAAAGAATTATGCTTTTTCTCTGAAAAGTTTGAATATTTTTACATACATTGTGTCAATATCCTCTATCATGACAAGACTTTCACATTTAAAATCCATCACTAGTTTAAAAGTGGAAAGCTTTGTGTATACAGACACATTCCCATTCACTTTACCTGTCATCAAAAGCAAGCTTTGCTCTTCGTGTTTTGGAGCCATCAGGAATTTGTGTAGCTGGAGGATAGTTCGAAGAACTACTTGGAGCCTTTTCCTTAAAAAAAAAAAGGTAATGGAAAGCATTTGAAACAATAATCACAAGCTAGTAAAATAGGTGAGCAATACAAAAATTATTTTCTACTTTAGGATACAAATAAATCAACACCATACCCACTTGCAATCTATTTTAATTGATGATGTTTCATAAATGACAATTTTCTATAATTTAAGGACTTAAGATGCTCAGAAAATTATTTTTCATTTTATATGAACACATTTATTTCGTTCAATCAACATAAGTTAATGAAAACATAAGAAATCCATGGACCTATTGCCAAAATCACATTACTTCTTAGAATTACTAATAAATTACATAGTAAATTAATAAGCCAGAACAGACCAGGCTGTTAGGCATTATTTTCATACATGAATTAGCAACACTGTTCACTACATTAAATTCATTTTTCCATTCATCCTTAAATTATATGTTTATATGCAGAACCCTAGTCAAGGCCCTACAGGGCATAAAATTTAGACATAGCCTCTGTCTTCATGAAGCTTACATTCTTGGAGGGAAGAATAAGATACAAATATGTTAATACTTAAGTGCTTTAAAGAACTGCAAAACAAAGTACTATTGCAAAGTTCTGAGGAAGGAAGCTACTGCTGATGGCGAGAATGATATAGGAGGAGTGCTAGATTTGGAGTTAGAAGCCATGAGTTCAAATTCTGGACAGTTACTGTATGATCTTAGGTAAGTTGTTTCATATTGCGTATCTATAAAATAAGGAGAATGGGCTGAAGTCCTTCCAGTTCTATGTTATCATAAGGAGTCATTGAGTCAGGCTCTGAAGGGTAGGCAAGAGGACTTAAAGAGGAAAAGAACATTTCAAACATAATTAACATATGGCCACAAACATATATCTACTACTAGGGAATCTGAGGCTAGTAGATTGCTTGAATTTGAAAATTCTGAGCTACTATCAGTAGGGCTAAAGCTTAAATCAAGCAACTGGCAAGGGAGGGGCCCCTAAGTGACCTAAGAAAGGGTAAAATAGCTCAGGTCAGAAAAATGGAGCTAGTTAAAAGCTTCTGTACTGATTGGGATTGGGCCTGGGTCTGTGGGTTGTCACTACACCTCCAGCCGGGGTAAGGTAGGAAGATCCAGTCCCCAAAACAAAACTAGAAGCATAAAAGAGTAATATAAGAAATGTTGAGTGGCAGCACATTGTGGAAAACCTTGTATGTAAGGACAAGGAGTTTTTTGTTTCAGTAGGAAGCTAGCAATGATTTCTGAGCAAAGGAATGACAAGACCAGATGACTGCAGTAAGAGCAGCATTCTGGGCAAGGGTTTAAGGAATAGATTGGATAGGGAAAGAATTCTTAACAATTTGAGACAGGTGATAGCAAGATATATCAGGGTGGTGACAGCACAAATAGGATAGCACAAACAGGATAAATTCAAGAAAAGTTAAAGACCCAATAAGACTTAGAAACTAATCATGAGATGATGGAGAGAGAAGTATCCATGCTAACCCCAAGGCTGAAAACAAGCAACAGGATGGATGGAAAGTCACAAAGAGGAAGTTTAGCAGGGAAGAAAAATATATGGTCTTGAAACAATGAATCTAAGTGTCAATGGGACATGTAAGAGATATGCTATAGGCAACTGGAGTCAAGAAGAAAGATTTGGAAGTCAACTACACTAGAAGTGATTTAGAACTGGTGTATCACATTATGCCTGCTTCTTCCCTTCCCTAAAAAATGTTTAAAAAGTGAACTGTTATAATTCCCTCTAGATAAAGTGCAACATTTTATACACCTCTACTAGGAGAATCTTTAGATGTATAAGCTGGTTATGTGCAATGATTCATTGGAGAGACTAGGCATATTAAATCTCCCAAAGACTCCAAGTGGGCAAATTTTAACATGCTTATCTCCCAACAGAATTACAGGCGGGATTGTCAGAAGCAAATTTCTCTCTCCAGTGTTACCTTTTTTTTTTTTAACATCATCTCTCAGTGACCTGGAGGTCAAACACCACTAAATAAATTCAGGTATAGACAAGCCCCGAGAGAGGAAGTTAAAGAACCAAGGAACCAATGAGACAGGAAACTGATTCTACAGGCACTGCCCTCCTAGGCTGCCCAAGCAAATTAAGAAACTGTGATGTGATTTGTAAGAGTTAGTGGGTGGAGAAAACAACTTATAAGGGAAGACCCAGCAGGAAGTAACTCTGGTGTGAGCATAGAGAGCAGAATGAACCCATGTCGGAGTTCAGCTTATACAGGTCCTTAAATGGTGATCATAGATTAGAAAGCTAAGTATCTCTGTACCTCTCTCCTGGAACTTTTCCCTCTCTTTACTACTAATACTAGTTTCATTTAATAAAGTTACCAAACTACAACCAGCCTCATAGTTTGTTATTACAAAAGTAAAAAAACTGCTTTCCAGGTTTCCTAATCCTAAATAATTTATGTTTTGGGGTTGGACCAACACATTCCATATTCTGTGGTAAATTCAAAATGGCTATATAATCTGAAGATTATACTATTAAAAAATCAGAAGAGAAGCAGATCATGGGCCTTTTTTAGCTTTGGGCAGATGAATTTTTTTTACTCAACAAGAGATATAGGCAATTACAGAACACAAGACAATTTGATTACACAGACAAAATGAGATCTGAGATAAAGGATGTGGTAAAGGGGGTGGGGTTGAATCTTTTTTAAAAAATCAAATGGCATATAAGAAAAAAATATATTTTTTAAAAATCAAATGGCATACCCAAAATATATACTCCAAATCGCTAATAAGAAAAATACAAATTAAAACAATCTTGAGGCTTCTTGAACTCACACCTAGCAGAGTTATAAAAAAATGAAAAAGAAGGGACTTGTTAGTAAATTGCAATTGGATTGTGGAAAGGGTCATGTTAATGCACTGTCACTGTAGCTGTGAATTAATATAACCATTCTGGAAAGCAATTTCAAATTTTGCTAACAAAGCAGCCAAGATTGCTAGGCATATGTGCCCCAAGCATATCACTAACAAAAAGATTTCATTTATACCAAAATATTTATAACCACAATTTTTATGGCAGCAAAGAATTATAAACAAGGTAGATGTCCACTGATTTGGGAATCTGTAAACAAACTAAAGCCTATGAGTGTTTTGCACTATATGTCACGACAACAAGAACGATGGATATAAAGAAACATGACAAAACTTGTAAAAATGATACACAGTGAAGCAAAAAACCCAAGGAAAACAATAATTACAATGACTAAAATGATGTAAATTGAAACAATTACTACAAAACAATAAAAAACAGTCTATTTTCACTTTGCCCTCAATTTTCTTTCATGGTTTATTGAAATATGATGTCTAGACTATTTTTTTGTGTAAAGATTAAAATTAATGGATATTTAATCTTTACATTTGGTCACAACTTTCAGGTAGTCGAATGATTCAAAATTATGTTTTCCAAATCAACTGTTTTTATTGAAAGATACCAAACTTATTTTTTTAAGTCTTTTGACTTTGTTTTAATATTTCTTGTTATTCACTTCCAGTTGGTTCATTTTCATTTTCTTTTGTTTGGATCAAGTTTATACCTTGTGCTAAGCTATTAATTCTGTCTATATCTTTATTAGGGCTACACTCCCACTTCTAAAGTGAATGTTTGAGCCATGCTTGGTATGGTTTTGTATTTTCTTGGATCCTAATGCTTTCTCCAGATAATTAAGTATTGGTTCTTCAAGGATCTCAGAAATAACTTGGGTTGCAAGCTTTCATTGAGTTCAAAGCAATCTGATAGAGAAGTCGGCTTCCTATCTTCAGGTCTAAACTCTGCAGGGACCTGATCTGGATTTAGAGCTGAATAACACCACTAGGGTCTGGCTCGTGGCTGAAACTCTACTAGAAAGCTGCAGGACTGAACCACTGACAATTAGCAGCTTTCAAGCTCTGACAGTTCTGAGTGACAAATCTGTAGGCTCTCTTTGAACTTGTTATTCTGCTGCAGGCGTCAAACTGGGCTAGAGGCTGGATATAAGACCCCTGTTCCAATCCAGCAGTCACAGTCACATAGCTGCTGACCAATTTGGTTCCTGATCCATATTTAAAGTTCCAGTCTTCACATTTCCTCTTTTCCCTAGACCACCAGCTAAAACAACAGGTCCCTTCCCAGAACATACTAATGTAGAACCCAGCTCTGAGGAATGAGTGAAAACAGCCATCAGTTCCCACCTGTTCCTGTTCCCTGTACAGGATCAGAACATTCTGTCCTGGATTTGGGTGGGACTTCTTCTTGTCCTAGCATACCACATTGACCAGCTTGTCCCCAGACCTTTGCATCTGATTCCCAACACATCTGTCTGCCAACTTAGGTTTCAATTGTTCTGCTTGTCAAAAGCAGCATCAAACATAGCACAATATATCTTATAGTATCCTGGAAATGCTGATTTGAAGGAAATTGCTACTACCTAGTGGTCATATTGCCTGAGGACTTTTCACCTTAAAACTAGTAGACCAGAGTCCTGATGTACCCCTGTTAATGCTCCATTCATTCTCACCAGCTCAATCTATTACTACAACTTCTGAGTCTATTTACACCCACTCCTTCATTCTGACCTGACTATTATCTATTAGAGTACAGCTACAGTTTACATTTATATCTAAGTTTAGCTCTCAAAAATTAGTGTGTAAGAAATTCTATTTTTCAAATCTTTGCTAACTTATGGAGTCTAAACTAGAGAATATGAACCACATATATACCAATACCCTAGAATAGAAGTTCAATTCTGCCTTTTCTATTTTCTCTTTAAGGAGTTTCCTCAATTACCATGATAATTTAAAGAGAGATTCACATAAAAAACTAAAAATTTTACCTAGTAAAATTCAACTTTGAAAAAACTTTTCAAAATGTCCTCCATGAAAGATTTGACTGGTATTTCTTTACATTTATGAAAAGTTTTAAATTGAGTCAGTGCTGGATCACCTCAGTTTCCCTGTCTCTAACAAAGTTGAATGACTGTGACCATTTTACATGTCATCTTATTTTTGAACTTGAAATTCAAGTCTCAAACCTCATATCAAAAACTCACTTAAACAAGTAATACTATTTGAATTAGTCAATTTTTACTTAAAAACTAACTTTTATAGTCATTTATCTTTTTCAACCAAGGGGGTTAATCTTAATTAACATGCAAAAGACCATTTAATAGACTATTTTAATAATATTTTGCTTTTTAGTCTTTTAACTGTTTCATTGATACTTTTTCTTTTGACATTATAATTATTTCCCAATGTCTTCTCAGATCCCCCCCCTCCTATAACAAAGAAAAACAATTAAGACAAATCAATGGATACCAGAGTGTGCATTTGACAGTACATACAACATTCAGATTCTTGTCTATTGAAAGGTTATTCTTAATTGTTTTCACTACTAGAGGTTATTATCAAGATAATGGGTTTTACTACTATTGATATATAGGGTCCAGAAATTATTTTTTAAAATAGGGAATATTTTAACAAGATTTTAAAACTCTAATTTTAAAATCACATTGGAAGGGTTTCATGTAAATCATAATTTAAAGCAACAATAAGTCTACAAAGGGCTAACTCTTTGAGAAAGCCTCCAATTTCTTACCTTGGCTTCCTTGGTACCACTAAAAACTTTCCCTTCTGTCTTTTTCTGTTTGGAAGTAGAAGAACTATTTTTACCACTACTCTCCTTGTTGCTGCTACTGGTAGATTTTAAAGACGACGACTGGCTGATTGTTCTCTTCCTGGATCCATGCTCAGTTTTTGAGTCTTTTATGGGAATAGGTCCAGCAGGAGAAGGTAATGGATCCTTCTCTTTCACAGTACTCTGTTTGGATGACCTGCCAAATCAAATAAATGCAAGTTAGTTCTCCAAATGGAGGAAGGAAAAGGCAGAATATAGGATTTTTTGTTCCTTTGTTTTCAAGGAAAATCAACTTTATTTTTATCTGATGACAAGGTCCTCATTTAAATATTAATAGGGGACAGCTAGATGGCTCAATGGATTGAGAGCCAAATCCAGAGACAGAAGGTCCTGGGTTCAGATCTGGCCTCTGACAGTTCCTAGCTGTATGATGCTAGGTAAGTCACTTAACTCCTATTGCCTAGCTCTTACTGCTTTGCCTTCGATACTTAATATTGATTCTAAAACAGAGGATAAGGATTTTTTAAAAGTGTAAATTAAATAACTAAGAATATACAAATTACAATAATCAAGCTTGGTTTCAAAGAACTATTGAGAAAATATTCCTCCCTTTTTTGCAGAAATAGAAGATGGCTGTGTGTTAAATATTTCATATACTATAAGAAAATCAGTGTGTTGGTTCATTTTGCTGACTTTTTTCTCTTTCTTTTTTAAAATTTTGTTACAAGAAATGGTTCAGTAGGTCAGGGGTGGGATACATTCAGACATGAAAAGGAACAAAAACAAAAGATGAGTAAAAATAGTTTTTTTAAAAAAGGTATATAAGAAATCATTTTTGCCTAATGATAGACTGATACTCAGTAGTTATCAACAAACTTTTTCCTTTCATATTAAAAAGTTTAACAGATGCCTTTTGCTTTTATAAAGCCTTCTCTGAAAATACTGTTTTGCCTCTCTCCATCCTTGTAACTGAATCCTCTCTTGTAACAAGGAAAAACAGTTATGCAAAAACAATTGCTAGCATGACTGCATCTGACAATGAAGGCAATATTCTACCTCTGTAGTGCTGCTGTTTCTTTGCCATGAGTGAGGAGTAGAACGATGTATGTTTCATTAGCTATCTCGTTTTCCCAATTACTCAGTTTGGTTTCCTTTGTAATAATTCTTTCATTTAGGCTTGTAATTACTGTTTATTTTGCTCTGTATGAATTCATATATATCTACCTGTGTATATGTAAAATTTTCATATTTGTAATTTCTTAATATGTGTAATATTTCACCTCATTCCTGTGAAGACTGGATTTAGCTATTTCCTGATTTTAACAATGAAGATACTTAGTCTAACAAAATTACTCCACCCTATTTAGACCGTACTTTAGGGGAAGGTAAAAGTTGTAAGCTCCCGATTGAACAATGAAGGTACTTAACTCTTACTTTATAGTGAAGCTAGAACTTTAAGTTAAGTCTATTTTAAGATATTAATACAAAAACGTGTTAAGTAACTATAAAGGTTAAATTAATCACAAAAAGGTTAAGTAACTCACAAAAGGTGAACTTAACAAAGAAGTGTTAAAAGATATAATCTAGTCAAAGAAGATGAGAACTCTAAAAGAATGGGCATTTAGAGGAGGGGACACAACGGTGAAAGGTCCATATATTGGCTCATTTCCTCTCTCCAGGACTTTTTGCGGCAGGGAGTTGGCTGATAGCAGCATGCTGGACCTTTCGGCATCTTAGCGTGGCTACAAGCTATTGTCCAGTTCAGTGGTGAGTCTCTGGCTGAGACTCTACTTTTCCAACTTTATCCTCTTAGAAGCCTCTAATCTTCTAAGAGACATAGAGGAGGGAATTTTAAATTCCCCCTGGCACAGGCCAGGCAGAGAAATACTATATCCTCTTCCCTCCTTCTCCTTAAATTCCTTCCCTCTATATTAATTAAATTACTATAAATTTCCAGACTGACAGGTATTTTATTTCGGATTTCCCCTGGCAGCCAATTAAATCTAGATTTTAAGTCATAACCCTAAATTTATCTTTACAGTCCTATTACCAGAGGCAACTAAAGTAGCATAGTGAACAGGAAGTGGGCCTGGAATCAGGAAGACCCAAGTTCAAATCTGGCCTCAAGCACTTTATTGCAATGTGATCTAATCAAGTCTTTCCTCACCTGTAAAACAAAGATAGCAATAGCACTTACCCTCCACAAGAGTGGTGGTGAGGAGAAAAATAAATTAAAATTCGTAAAGTGCTTTGCAAAACCTTAAAGCATTACAGAAGTACTAACTATTCAGCTATAGTAACATTCATACTAACATAACATACTAACATTCAGCTATACATGTTATCCAAAATAGTTAAGATCCATTCCCCCCCCAAAATGGGCACCAGCTTCACTTCCAATTTTTAAAAACCATTACAAGTTTTTCTAAAGAGTATTTTCATAAATATATTTAATATTTCCATTTTTTCTAATCTCCTAAGAACATCTGACTGCTGCGGAATTTTTAGGCCTAAAACCATGAATTCTTTAAACACTTTTCTTGCATAATTTCAGAATTGTGAATTAGCCTAACCATTTTGGAAAACATCTCCATGAAAGGTGCATTTAGTGGGTTTCTAAAGCCCTTCCCCATATTCAGTTTTTGGTCATCTTTGGTCAATGTTTAGGGTGTGGGGTGAAACTGGAGTTAATTTAATTTGTAATTCTCTTACTATGGTTCATTTAAAGCATTTTTGTATATTGTTCCTGATAGTTTTTGCAATGCTTTTAGAAGGCATTCAGACCCTGTTACCCAGTATTTATCAAATGAGAAATGACGCTGAAGCCTTATGCATCTTGGATACAAACTATTTTTTTTTAATGCCATACTACCTTCTGTCTTAGAATCAATACTAAGTTATTGGTTCCAAGAGAGAGGCAGAGGAATGGTTGATAAAGTTAGGCAATTGGAGTTAAATAACTTGCCCAGGATCACACAGCTAGAACACGCCTGAGGCCAGATTTGAACCTAAGACTTCCTGGCATCTCCAAGCCTGGCTCTTTATCTACTGAACCATCTAACTGCCCCAGATATAAAATTTTAATAATAATTAGTACAAAGACTTTTAGCAAAGATTTCTCCACTGAATGTTTCTTTTATTTCATCTGCATTTTCATGTACATAAACTTTTAAAATTTTATGAAATCAAAAATTTTATTTACTCTTTTATGATGACTTCTATCTCTTGTTTAAGAATTCTCCCCCTACTAACATGTGTGAAAGGTATCACCCCTTTCCATTCTCCTTGAAATGTTATGAGGCTTTTTATATTCAAGTTGCATAGGCATTTGGAAGCAGTTTCCTCACTTTCTAATTATGAGTTTATAATCCAGGAGAAAGATGGTATTGTGACTTTTATTGGCAGATTCTTAAATAACATCATTGTATTATTTGTTTAGGCTATGAAATAGTTTTCCCTCAACACAGAAAAAAAAAGAAATAAAAATAACCATCTTCATTTACTTTTCAATTATATCAACCATCTTAGAATTTTTTAAAACTGGTAATAAAAATCCAGTAAGAATTAAAAAGTTTCAAGTATAATATAGCAAGTATGATATTGCCTGGGAAATACACATGGAATAAACACTGCTTTTCCCTTTATGTTGTAATACTTATTAATTGCCTGAACTACATATTAGGTAGAATCTAATATCAGCAGTGGTAACCAATGGCAAATGCTATACATTAATTACATCAACATTCAATACTCACTCTCTATTGCTGGATGTCTTATGGCCTGATGAACTCTTCTCCTCAATCTTGGGTTTCTTGCTCTCAGAAGCTCGGTTATCTTCATCATTCTAAATGAAACAGAAACATAAAACATTTTGGGATTAAACTCACCTTTACTCCCTTTAACATCAGTTTTCTAGTATTCCTGGAAAGGCTTATATTTAACAAATATAGCAAAAAATACAGAATGGATGCCCCAAATAATAAACTTCATTGATTCTTCCAAATATGCCTCAGTCTTCTGAGCTAAGGCAGGTTAGGTGACAAGTGGTGTGAATGCCAGGCCTAGGGCCAGGAAGACAGATTCATCTTGAGCTCAAATCCATTTTCAAACATTTACTACCTGTGAGTCCCTGGACAAATCACTTTACTCTATTTGCCTCCTTTTCCTCATCAATCATATGAGCTGGAGAAGGAAACGGCAAACTCCAGTATCTCTGCCAAGAAAACCCCAAATGGGTCACCAAGAATCAAACATAACTGAAAACAACTAAAAAAAAGTCTTCTAGACTATTTTAAAAGCTCAGTGATCACCCGTTTTCATTTACATGAACAAATTCAGGGCACAGAGCTAAAGGCTCTTTCTGTGTTTCAAGTATAATATTATTGCTGGTACAAAGGAAGATTAAAAAGTAGATGTATATATAAATGAAAAGAGAGTCCAATAGAAATTCATCTATTTACTGAGTACTTTTGAGCAAAGTAGTCCTGGGAACACAAAAACATGCCCGTGTACTCATAATTCCATCCATTATTCCATCATTATACTTTAGCTTTCATCTGTCCCTCGAACCATAGAATTTCTTTAATAGTACAGGGAGAAATGAATGAACTTTCAGTGTGTTTGGCTCTTGGAGTCTCTTCCTATTGAAATTCAGACGGTGTATACTAGTTCCAATATCTGACAATGAAAAAGTCTTTCTTACAAGTTTTACAAACCTTATGCTTCCTCTTTCCCTTGGTGGAACCTTTATCTGAGACTTGTTTCTGAGTTTCTCTTGTGTGCTTCTCAGGCACATTTTTCTTTTCTATCTTGGGTGGCTCCATTTCTTTGTAAGGCTTCCCTGGTATTCTTGACAAGAGACTCAGGTCAATCTTCACAATAAGTGGATACCTGTCATCAGGATCACTAAGTGGAGAAAGGAGTTCCTTCTCTTCCATAGGAGAGAACATTCTTTGCCGAAAAAAGCTATCTTCCTCCTCTACTGAGGAGGGTTTAACAGGAGTTCTGTTGCTCTCAGGATATTTAGGAGTTTGTGAAGAAGGAAAAAGGCCCTCACTTTCATCAGAATCAGAGGATGAAGTATCTGTTTCTATGATTTCCCTAGATTTTTGGGAAGATTTACTTGTTGACTTATACTTCTTTTTTTCTGTTGTTGATCTTGGGGAAGATTTGGGTTCCTTTTTTATATTGGGTTTTCTTGAGCCTTTTGTGGCTGCCTTGTGCCTATTGGAGGGCATACTTGTTGTCATGTCCACAGGGGTTTCACTTTCTATTTTTAGGCCACCTCGAGGCTCCTCTATACCTGCCTTCTCCGTTTTTTTGGGTTGTTTTTTTCCTACAGTTCTTCTCTGTGTAGTGTTATCACTCTGTGCTGGGGACTTTTGTCTCCCACGACCACTCTCTGATCCTTTTTGAACAGTTTTGGAATCTCGTCCAGGAGTAGAATTGGACTCCTTAGGTCCATTTTGCTCAATGTAGCCACTTCCTGGTCCTTGCTCCCGACCTTCCTTTTTATAACCTTGAGAAGATGGGATATTGCTATCTACAGAAGAAGCTGGTGACACTTTATGTGGATTCACTTTATTCAGCCAATTGTCAAGTTGCCATTTATTTGTTGGTGGTGGTTCAGGCTAAAAAACAAAGTAGATAATATATTATTTGTATACTAAATTTTACTTCTCTATTTTCCAAATTAGATATAAACTAAGAGCATATTATAGCATACCAAATCCCATTCAGAAATTAATGGCAATTTTGAGGAAGGATAGCCCACTACCCTGAATCTCAAGTCTTGGTTCAGAATTTTGAAAAAATTATCAAGATAAGAAGCTGAATGCCATATATAGTTTCTAAATGGCCCATATTCCCATTAATCATCCAAAGCCAATATTTTAATTATATATTGTTAATATTTAAAATACCCTATAGTAGTGGAAAAATAAAATGATCAAAAGCTATGCACACTGGATGACATATCACTTACATGTTCATAAATGTTAGCAATAAAACTGTACTACTTAGGTTTTATTTTCTGTCCTATGGACTGTAAAACTGAAGTTATTAAAAAAAAAAACCCAACTAAGAAAAATCTACTTTTCAGTATTACCTTGAAGCACCAAGGTTTTAGACAAAGCACATTAAACCAAAAACTTAAGAGAACAAGGAAGCAGAGGGAAAGTAATTAGCTAATTTATCTTAACAGTTCTCCTACTCCCTTTCCCCATGTAGCCTCCCTGTAAATATGGTGGGCAAGTATAACTTGGAACGTCAAGAAGGCACAAAGTATTTCTTCTCATACTTTTACATACAGAATTACTCCTTCTACTCAATCCTAACTCTCAGTAGCCTATGAAGATCAGCTCAGAGTAGTGACTTTGCCCTACCTCAGGAGATGCACTCTGTGATGGTTCATTGGCCTCACTGTCACTGGAACTACTTTCACTCTCCGAGTCAGATCCAGAACTGCTTTCAGATCCACTATGGCTACTTGAGTCATCCCTGGAATTATCCGCTCCTTCGCTATTGTGGTGTGAAGGTTCAGAATTACTTTTTTTAAAAGAAAGGAAAAGAAAAGATAAAATTTAAACTTGATCTCAATGAAGAATTGAATATGACTGCTTTTAAAAACTAAACACAATTTTATTCAAGCCCAAACACTTCTAATCATTAATAACTTTGGAAAGTATTTGTGCTCAAATTTAATAATTAAAATATTTTGTGCAAAGTTATCATTATCCAAAACTACATCATAATTTATTTCTTTGTAACCAAAAGTTTCTAAAGCAATTTTACACACACTCACATACTTTATCTATATACACACATACATGCACAAAACACATACAAGAAAGCAATTACATATACAAATCATATCACACTTTCACCCCAGATATCAATGCCTACCTTCCTGGTGTACTCCTTGGCACAGTCTTATCACAATCCTATAATTAAAATACAATAGGTTCAAGAATGACATTTATTATTTTATCTATTAAATGTTATCAACATCCTAAACCATTAACTAAATATATTATCAATTAACCTTTACATTATTTCCCAATATTTCCTTTCACTGTGGAATCTGTGTCATAATTACCATTTTCCTGATTGGTATAGATTAAGTGTAGGAAAAGACATCTACAACAAGTTAATCTCATACTTTGACTTATTTGTTTGAATATTTTACCATAAATGTAATGGTGAGAATTATCATTAGACCAGAGAAGCTGGGTTCCAGTGGTCCCAAAATTAATAAAAACAGGTATGTGACAGTGATGACTTGTGCTGTTTTAGTCCCTAAAAAAAATACTAAGTTTTAGATTTAATGAGCATAAACTGCCATTTTTATTAGATCATAGAAGTGCTACAACCAACTCTTTGGGGTAGACTTGTCCCAATTAAAGAAAAGAAATCATAGTAGTTCTTAAAAGCCAGTAAGTCTTCAATCATAAAGCACCAAAGAGAGGCCACTAAATTCCTTCCTGAAAATTCTAATTTACATACTCCCACCTATTATTTTTGAGTATAGCTCTCAAACAAACCATATATATTTAAGAAAAGTTAATTCTGTTTGAAAAGAGATAAGAAGCCGGAATTTCTCTGTCAAAATGCAGTAAAGAAATTTCTTTGAAAAAATGAATCTTTAATGATTTAAGAATTAACTGTTTTAAGTTCTTTTAAGACAAAATATTTCATTTTTGCCTCTATATCCCCATTGATATATCGATCACAGTTGCCTGCCATACAGTAGGTCAAATGAGTTAATATTTGAAAGCTCTTAGCAGAGAGGGTCATAGGAGACAGAAGTCCTCTTACAGAATATACAGCCAAGAGAGCACTTACACAGTGCCAAGCACACCCTTCCCTATATTAAGTGCTTTAAAAAACGCTTGTTAATGGTGCTACACAAATATCAAGGATTATTATTACTACCACTCTACTACAGCACTTAACCAAAGTCTATTATTTAGCTTTTTAATATTAGCAACATTTTAAATTACCTACCTGCTCTCCATCACTATCTTCACTGCTGCTAAGTTTTAAATCATCCTTTAACATACTAAAGGGAAAAATGGAAAAGATTAGGATTTTTCAGACCATCGATAGTATATAAGACATTAACTTGCTACCAATAATATTAGAAATAATCACTGATTAAGTCAATGATTTAGGTGATTCTTACTCTAGCTAGTTTATTTCATAACAGAGTAAAGAACTAAGAATGAAGAAATTATTTTAATTATTTTTATGACCACTAATTTTTCTATAACTATTCATTTTAATATCCAGTAAAAAATAAAATCACTTGGAGTTATTTTTTCTTAGTTACACATAAACAATATTTGAAAATTTATAGACTAAATATTTGAAGGAACCTTTAAGGTTATTTATTCACAAATTACAAAAATAACATCCAAAACAATTAAAAGAGAGAGGAAGTAAAAAAAAAAAACTCGTTTTTTTTCTCCTCCAAATAGAGGTAGATATTTTCAATATTTATAAATATCAGTTCAATTTCACTTAGTCCACATTCAAATTTATCTAATCCATTACAAGAAGAGAGATTATCTTTTCAAGTAAATGAATTAATAGTAAATGAGAGAATATCTGACTTTTTATACAGAAGTATGTGTTCAATATTTGGCAACTATTCTCCTAAAAAGTGCTAACCACTGATGTATCTCCTCAATATGGGCACTTTGTCCAACACTATAGACCCTTATATAATCCATCAAAGAGCACCTCATTTTTGACAACTTTTTGTCCATATGCTAAGTGCTATCAAGCACCCACTTCACACTGCCTCTTGTACTAAAGGTTTTCCTATAAGTCTTATTAACATTTAAAAGGGTATCAAGCAGAGTGCTTTATCTGCTATTCTTTACTCTTGCTAAATTACCAGCCCAGCACCTTTTTCTGATATATTTATTTATTTATTGGAATATATTTTATGTTACTAAGGACAAAATTGTCTATAAGCAATATCTAGGATATCTCCATTGCAATAATCACTTTTTTGATATTGCAATACCCCATGAATTATAGTCATACTGTAACACTGGGAAATTATTTCAGCAGTTTGGAATGATTTTAAAGTGCCACAATACAGGCCGCTTTCTTCTATTCAGTTCTAAGCCCAGTTCATTATCCATCAGTATGTTAGCCATTACTTATTAATAATAATAATAACCATTATTATTATTATTATCATTACTTCGTTTTTCTGTGTGGGCTATTAGGGAGTTATCTTTTGAATGGTTGTGAAATTCCCAGAAGGAACTTTTTTTAGGTAATAATACCACTTGTGATTATTTTCCCCAATCACTTTGGTTATGTTTTTCAATTTTGTCAATGCTTCCAGCAGATTTCTTCCATGGTGCTTAGTCTGATCTACTAGCTCTTCCTGACTTCATTTTCTTAAGTCTCATTTGTACTTCCTAAGTACAGTGGCCAAGTATTTTGTTTTGTGAGGTGATAATATTTATAATTTTTCATTTTCATCTTGTTGCAAATGAGTCCATATCTGCTATATCTTTTGCCTTAGATACAGAGGAATTTGCTGCCTATGTGAGTTTCTCTGGGCTTTTTTTGCCTTTAATCACAGTTTTTTGATTGTTTGTTTTCCAACAGATCATACCTCTATGGGAAATTATGATATTCAGTTTATTTCCCATTACTGTTGCCAAGAGATTGTTTGAAAAATTCAGGTTCTACAGGAGAAAATTCTACACAGAGACTGATACACTGTGGCACAATTGAATATAATGGACTTCTCGACTAATAGCAATGCAATGATCCAGAACTACTCGGAGGGACATATGAGAAAAGAACATTATCCACATCCAGAGGAAGAACTGTGGGGAAAAAAACACAGAAGAAAAACAACTGCTTGATCACATTGGTTGGTGGGGCTATGACTGGGAAAGTAGACTCTGATGATCACCCTAGTGCAAATATTAATAATATGGAAATGAGTCTTGATCAATGACACATGTTAAATTCAGTGGAATTGTGCGTTAGATACAGAAAGGGGGTGGGGGAGGAGAGGGAAAGAACATGAGTCTTGTAACCACGGAAAAATATTCTAAATCATCTAATTAAATAAAACTTTTAAAAAATAAAATAAAATACTTCAGGTTCTACTTAGTGTTTTCTTCTTTTTTAACTTGGCACTGGTGTTGACTTTTGTGATGGTATCACTGACGGAATTCAGAAATGACTTGCATCTTTAATCAACATGTTAAGAGCCAGTCATATTTTCTTTTTTCTTTTTTTATGCATTAATCAGTATTCATATCCATGTTATTTAACTTTCTGAAAAAAAGCATTCAACTAACTTCAGACAAAAGACTCGTCCTTTCCTTTCTTTTTCCTAAATTAAGTTTTACCATATACTTTTTACTGTCTTCCTATACAAAAATCCTTGAGAATCAATGCCCATGTCAATATAGGATCTGCCAATCACCTATGTGACCTCAGAGATATCATCTCACCTCCTTAAATTTCTGAAACTGAGGTCCAGAGGGTGTGGTGACCTGCCTAAAATGGATTTAATTTCATCTTGGGTTCTTTGCAGCTCTAAATTTATGCTTCTATGATTTAGAGCAATGGTTGCTTATCAGTAAAAAATATTTCGAGCATGAATCCCTAAAGTAAATATACTCATCGATAAATTGTGAAAAGGAGTTTCTTATCTTTGTATTTCACCATGCCAATGAAATCACATGTCCAGCCTTTATACCGATAAATTATGGACAATAACTACCATATTAATAATGCACATTATAACTTAGCTAAAAATTTTTAAGGATGAGGTAGAGATGAAATACTATTTTATCCTATAGTCAATATGGAGCCACTGGAGTTAATTGAATAAAGAAATAACTTAAGCAATAATGTGAAGGATGAACAGGAGTGGGGAGAAACCACAACAGCAATCTAGGCAAAAAAAGATGAGGGCCTGAACAAGGGAGATGATTTCCTTTTCTTTTGTCTTACAGCATCTTCAAAACATAACAATACCATTTAATAGGGTGGCTATCTCAAATGACTACCTCTGTCTCCTTGTGATATTAAAGTTTTTAAAGAACCCTTTGCATATCTAGAATGTAAACAGTCTTTATAAAGTGCCTTCTGATTATTTACTTGTAACTACCATTTATTTTCCTCCTGACTTACATATTTACATTTCAAACTCCCTTTTCAGCTGTTTTTTTTTTTAATCAGTAATAGTTGAAAAATACTCTACTTTACTGAAGGTCCTCTCCTCCTTTCTTTTGTAGAATAATTAAATTTTGTTGCCTAAGTTATACTTGGTTGTAGATCTTTGTCTTTCAAAATATCTTAATTCCATTTTCTCTACTCCAAGTGACAGTTAATAAATCTTGAGCAATCCTAACCATAGTTCCTTGATAATATAAGCAGCCAGAAAGAAAGAATTTATTTTAAAAATTTGTCTGAAAGTTTTAGATTTGGGAAATTAGATTCTTAGGAGTTTTCATTCTGGAATTTCTTTTAGGAGGTGATCAATGGATTCAATTTCCACACTGCCTCTTTATTCTAATATGTCTAAGAAAATTAGCGATTTCTTGAAATGTGACAAAAGGGTGTTTTGTTTTTTTTTGGGGGGGGGGGAAGGGCGCATCTATAAAGAGTTCTCCTTCAAGGAGAACCTGTGAGTTATTCTTCTACTTAGGTGCAACATACTTATATATGATAGTTTCATTTCTAGCAAGAATATTTTTTTAAATGGATATGGATTGTTATTTGTCAAAGATCTCATATACATAGTAATAAGAGTTAAATTAATGTTTATAGACTATCTAAAAACACATCATTTATAGAACCTTTAAGTCCTGTTCCCTGTTCTGTCACCATCACTGATGAGTCATATTCCCAGAAGTAATATTCTGCTATTCAAGGCCCAACACAGCTTACTTAAAAGTATAGAAAGTCTCATCACCAGTAAGCTGGCTATGACAACCATTAAAAAAAAGTACTCCCTTGTATAAAAGGTAAGGGAAAAAATGAAAAGATTAGTCAACTGTTAAAAGATGAGTGAGTCTTTGAACATTTAAAGTCTAAGGGAAGTCATTCCCTTAGAATGGTCATTGCATCTGTGAAGAATAAGGCAAAGTCATTTCAAAATTCAGGAAACTCAAATAATTGTTTTAATCATTCAAAATTGGTAAACATGAAAATGGTTGCCAACTATTCTTTCTCCTTGATCAATCGTAATCAATCAGCTATTCTGTAGAATCGAACCCCAATATCTATATCTACCTATTCCTTTCTTTCCTTTCATATATTCATATTCCTAGTTCAGGACTTCACAATTTCTCACTTGGACTACTCCAAAAGTCTCCTAACTGGTCTCCCTGCATTCCACTCTACAATTTGCCCTCCTACAGCTGCTAATGTGATATTTTTAACGCACAGTTCTGACAATGTCATGCATTTGGCTTAGGAAGTTCAGTTCCTCACTACTGTCTCTAAGATAAAATATAACTCCCTTTCTTTGGCATTTAAAGCACTTCACAATATAGTGGTTTACCTTTCCAAATTGATTTCCCATCACTCTCCTATCATGTATTCAATGTTTCAACATTAACTCATATACTTGTAGTCCTTCATACATTTCTACGTCTTTATATAAGCTATCCTACAGGTGTGGCATACTCTTCCTCTTTCACCTCGAACTGAAGACCTTTACTAATCTCCCTACTTACTTTTGCTCTTCCTTACTTCCATTTCATTTATGTCTTTGTATTCCTGGCATCTAGTAGCACAGTTCCTCAATAAATGTTTACTGAATTGAATCCTCATTTTATAATGTTTTCTGCTCCCTGGATTATATTCCAATACCCAGTCAGTGCAAAAATAATTCTTTCATTATGTCTATACTTATACTTCCCTTCACGTCTGGTTTTGTAAACCTCTCAGAACCTTATTCATCATGCCAACTAAAAGTACTTCCCTGATGGTTAGTTTTGAGCATAAAGACAAGATAAATTGTACTTGCCTAAGAAAAATAAGTGACTTTCTTCTTAGCACACAATATGCTATGAGTCCCAACTGCTTTAAGAAAATTCCCAAGATTTCTTACTCAAGTTCTCTGAGTATTTGGTATGGAGCATGTTACACAATTATATTTAACATATCTATTTTCCCCATGTGTGTATATCAAATGTGTAACACTTCCTTGACTACAATGATGAAGAATCTTGTGGTTTTTACATCCCTTAACAATATGCTACTGTTGTGTATATGATAGAGCTCAAAGCTCTCTGTGCATGGAAAAGATGTAACAGAATCTATGATCAAAACAAATGTAATGTGAGCTTTTCTTCAGTAGCAATGAGTTATACTGATTAATTCACACTGTCTTATCAAGTTCAAAAAATGATCAATGGTATATGTTTTTTAGGTTGAGATTGGCGTGGAATGTATGGCCATAGAATAGAAGTTAAAGAGATATCAAACCCATATATACTTGGCATCACTGGTACAAAATTCTATTCATTGAGCTAAGTGGCCATATATTTTGGTCTACCTAGGTAAATACTTGCTAAATTAAGTGACAGAGGACTTTCAAAGGCACTTGAAGGCTTAACTATTTTAATTGTCTGTTTCTTTTCTTTCCCTACCCCTTCACACTGCCTGCCTAAAGAGATACTATAATTGTTATACACTATTAGTTGGCATCATATAGGTCTTATAAGTATTGATTATATTTTTAAAGGACATTTTAATTTAACACAATACATTCATCACATTCACAAATGAGATCAAGAAAAATAGGAAAACAAAAAAAAAAGATTTAAACATCTTGTCCCAAATTCTCAAAGGACACAAATAAACAAGCCCTGAGCAAAGGAACTTGAAAAATTAAAGATAATTAAGTAATTAACTTACGATTTGGACTGATGCCCATTTGAAGTTTTAGATGAAGGATTGTATCTTTCTAGAATAAAGAGATTGCTCAAGTGAGTAACAGTCTGAGAAACAGTCAACTGTAATAACATTAAATGAGAATAACTGAGAGGCTATAGATATTAATATAGTTGACTTGAGACCTCAGTTTTCTTATCAGAAATTTTTATCAAAATTTTATCAATTGTTGCTACATCACTGAATATCAAAAGAAAATCCTTTTTTACGCCACAATAACTTTCAAGATCAAGCATGAGTGAAGTTAGTTTGCAATATTTAACTGGAATGCCTATTGAAGATAACAGGAAATTAAGCCCAATGCAGAGTATTTTAGTTTTGTGTTTCTATCTCCCAAAGTACAGATTTATCTTTCAAATTAATCAATGGTTGTACTTGATGAAATGGTGACTGCTCATGGTCATGTGTGAGGCTACAATGGAATTCATTTAGTCAAAGTCTTGTCAGTCACACCAATTCAACATTTTGTCCTTGTGAGGGACAATCCCAAACTAAAAGATCAGTACCTGGAAGGCAGTTCTTTTTAGCAAGCTCACTGAACCTGGAATTGGAGCACCCAAGGTTCAAGATCCTGTTCTCCCACTTATTCACTCTGTAACTTCATTGCTCTAGAATTTAGTTTTCTCATTTGTAAAACGAGAGGGCTATATTAAATGATCTTTCAGATTCCTTCTAGTTCTGACATTTTATAATCCAAAATCTTTACTCATCCATGGCTTTTCTAAGTTCATATTCTACCTAAAAAAATGCCAGCATTATGCTGGTTTTTTGAGGTGCCATGTACCATCTAAAGATCTAAGCAGAGGTAAGAGAAGCCTTTATAGTTGATAGTGGCAACTGCTAGTATACTTTGGAATCCTGAAAATGGCTTTGAAAATAGATATGGGAAAAGGCTAGAAAAAGTTAGAGATGGAAGAGGTGGGACACTAAAACCTTCTAGGAGTTTCCCATCAAAGTCTGTTATTTTTGTAGCCAGGAAAAAAATGATTAGAAACACACAAAATCCTATACTTGGAAACCTTTCATTTTTATTTCTGGGCCAAAAACATATTTTAACATAATGAATGTATTTATCTGATCAACAGTAAAAAACTTAGCTTTATGAGTAAAAATAAATATTCCAAATGTCTTAATAAAGTAACTCATCCTCATCAAAAGGCAATAAATAATAAAGCAAGTATATATTTTAAAGGGTACTAAATTTAACAATCATCAAGAAAAAAGCTGTATCTGATCCCACAGAAATAAGTCATGTCACCACTAATCCATCTCTCTTATTATTCTATAACACCCTTATAGTTTAATTTGTTTTATATTTTTCTATATACATGTCTACCACTCCTACAAGACTAAAAGTTTATTAGGAGAAGACCTAGGTATTATTTTTTTCATGTTATAGGGCACCAACTCCAAGCACAGTATACTGCACAAAATACAAAGTTGGTGTTTAATTTAAGAACCAAAATAATAGAAATACTTACTTTGTTCTCCAGGGCCAAAATTTGATTGAGATTCCTAAAAATGGGGGGAGGAAATAGTTATATTATAGTGACCTCAATAAAAAAATGAAATGTTCACTTGAGAAGCTGACTTCAAATCAAACGAATTCCAGCTAACTTATTCAAAGTACTATTGTGTATTTTTTATAGTTAAATGACAAGGTAAGAAAGTAAATCTTGGTAATTTAACATTCTATTCAATCATCTATACAGATTATTAACCACACAACTTTATGGTCCTATTTAAGTCATTACTCTCAATAGAAAATGAATGGTTTCAAATACTCTGACATGATTGAAACACATTTCTTAATTAAAATTCTAATTCTAGGCAAAGTAGATTAGTGAAAACATTTTCACAAGACTTAGCACACACAGAGTCAATTTGCTAAAACTTGTGGAAATGTGACTTTTGTCACCAACAAGAATTTTCCATGGTATTTTTGTCACCCCTCCCCACCATCAAGTAAATGTTCATAGCCTGTAGTGCCAACATTCCCTCCAAATCCATATAGTTCCATAAACTCAGCTCTACATGATTTCATTTGTGGGAATAAAGGGATGGAGTTAAGAAACATGAAAGCAGAAAGTACCTGACAATGCCTCCCAAAATAAGGTAATCACTTTAGCATCCTAATCCAAGAAAGTCATCTTAAATCTCAAACTGTCAGATATGCATAATAGATACACATTTTCCTATAGTCAATTTTGTGGCTCTAACTATGCTATTAAATCAACTAAAGGCCATTGAGCTTTGCCATTTAAATATTGTCACCAGTCAAAATGCATTATACACAGCAGGAAATAATATATAATACAATTTAGTTATTTGAAAAGTACAATACAAAATAGAAACTCTGTTAGTAGTACATTTCTAACATGACATCCACAGGCTGGCAGGAAACAGAACTTTGATTACATAAAACAAAACAAAAAAAACCTTTGCACAAACAAAATCAATGCAACAAATGTTATAAAAGAAAGTGTAAATTAGGAAAAGTTATTTTTTCATCAGTAAGCACTGTTAAAAGTTTGATGGCCAGTTTCTCAAAAAGAACTATAAATAATAAAACCACATCAAAGAAAATAACAAATAAAAAATGCAAATGCAAATTAAAACAACTTTGAAGTTTCAATTCAGACCTTGAAAATTTGGCCAAAAAAAAAAAAGATTAAAAGTATTATTACATAGTTGGAAATTAGAATTACGAGAATATACTTGAGGTCCACAAATACTGTGCAATGCACATATTTTAAGATTTTTTTAATGTACTGATCAATTATGCTGATTTTTTTCTTTAAAAATACTATTTGTTATATGAAATGATTGTTCACAAAGAGGGGAAGAGGGAACAAAAAAAAATAAAAATTTAATCTTAAAAAACAAAACTGAACACTGTAATTTTGAGATGCAAAGTTTGCCTCTGATAAGAACTGAGTAAAGATGTTTCCTTCCCCACTTTATTGTGGAAGTTGACTATCTATGATTGAGAAATACTGAATGTATTGACAGGCATAACTGATTAGCTCACTGGTTCTATAGGACATCTGTCTTCACCAACCCATAAATTACAATTACAAAAATTACAAGACTCAAAGGGTAGGAATTGAAATCTTGGGAAACAAATATGATACAAAAACTAATGGCATCAATTTAAAAATGAATTGTTTTAACTGATTGGGTTATTTAGCTAATTGTTTTCCTAATTATGAACTATTGTGGCATGTCTGATAAACATTCAAATTTTTCACAAACAACATAGTGCCAAAAATCTGCCAAAATTTTACTTAATAACTTTTATATCAATATTTATTAGTGATATGGCTATATAGTACTTTTCTTCTGATAGCCTCTCCTTTGAATATGAAAATTATAAGAAATGTCTTATGAGTTCCCTCTTTTTCTATTTTTGAATAGTTTTTGAAACCAGTAATTTTTGTTCTTTAAATGTTTGGTAGAATTCACTTATAAGTCCAATTCTAGTGATCCTCGCATTTTCTTCTGTAGGAGCAAATTTATTCACAGAGTTAAAGGAACTCTCAAGTCCTCTAGTCCAATTCCTTTATTTTAAAGTTGACAAAATTAAGGTCTAGAGAAGTTAAGAAGGTCATGCTCAAATAATGACATGGCAGAGTAACAATCTGAAGAAAGACATTCTGACTACAGATCCAGAACTTGTTTACTTGTACCCAAGACTGAGTACTAGTAATTGCCTTTAAATTGTTTTAATTTTTTATTTCTGTATTTATCCATTATCATTTAAATATTCAGTAAGTTTACCACTTCTATGAAGTTTTTGGTTCCTCAGCTTTTTTATATTTTAATCTTCCTCAAATAATATTGCATTTATTTATCTGTGTATACACTGCATATCCATCACCCTCAGTAGTATGTGGTTCTTTTCCATGGCCTTCTCATTATCTAGCACAGTACCTTGCAGATAATAGAATATTTAATAAGTATGTGTTAAATTACGTAAGAGAAGCATATGAGCTATCAAGTTTACCTCTGTTACTTTCAAGTTTAATGAGAAATAGATCAAATATCTTACTGATATTAGTATGGATACTCTCAATCTATACTATCATCATTATAGTTCACAGCTGAATATTCTCCTATTTAGTTGACCAGCTACAAATTCCATGATAGTAAGTTATATAAGAAATGTAAAATTGTTCAAATGTTAAATAATCTAAAAACACACACACACACACACACACACAACAATTTTCTTGGTTTGAAACAAGGATAATAATATAACTTCTTCCAGTTAGAAATAAACAGAATTCTCTAGTCAAGTACAACTGGTTATTTTCCAAACAACTTAACAAATTCATTGAACCAACTGTGACTTAACATGAATTTGATGTAATTTGATTAATTACACTTCAGAAAACTTAATGTACTAGGTATATATTTAATTTCTAAAGTCTTGAGGTACTCCCAAACATTTAAATTTCAGAATACATAAACATTTAAGGAAATATACTTGGGATATACAAAGCAGTGTTAGTAATATAGAAACAATGGAGGACAAAAAAACAGGAACAGATAAAAAAAGGCTATAAATCATTCAGAGTAAAGTGAAGATAAAGAAAAATAGGAATTTTGTTCTACAAGAGGCAATCAGTCAAAGTGGAAAGAGAAAGGAGATAGGTGATTATAAAGCATGCAATACAGTTGTTAATGACAATTAAGTCATTAATTTACTTTGGGAGTTGATTTATCACATATCTTTGTAACTTTTCTAAAGTCATTTAGAGTTTATACATCACAATATAAAAGTAATTTTGTTTACTCACTTTAGTTGGAAAAGGAAATTTAGAAGGTTCTGTTTTGCATGGTGTGTGAATTGCAGTTAAGGGGGGAGGCCATGAGTGAGTCATCTCCTGAAATGAATCATTATAATGAGTTTACAACCAGGTCACATATGTAAAGCAAACCATGCCAAAAGTCCTATTTTTACTGACCATAACTTTTTCCATAATTGTTATGTGTGCTTGCACATCCCCACACTATAAAATGCATCCAATTAATTTAGCCAACAAATATCTATATCTCTACTATATATAAAGCACTGACAATACCAGATCCATATCTCAAAAACAATGCCTGCTAAACCTAGCAAGAGATAATTTGTACTTATTCTTGTTCTCCAAGTTAATTGTCAATGTTAGTCCTTTTGAAACACCCTCTTGGAAGTTTTAAATCCTTCTAACAGAATTAGTTAAAACAAACTATTTAGTAGAGAACGAAAATGTCAACTCAGGCAAAAATATACCATTCTGATTGATTTTAGCTAAACACAAAAAATTTCATAAAACAAAATAACCAGATAACTTACTTTAAGGATTTCATCCACACAGCTCACATCACCTGATGCAGACGCCTGAAAAAAGAAAAAAAAAAAGCAAGATTGTTGGTGATTTTTCAAACCAAAATATTACATCAAACTAAACAAGGCAAAAAACACTCTAAGAATAGCTATTTAATACTATTAAACCCTATTTAACGTTATCATCTTGTGGAAAATACTTTTTTGGGATTACATAAGGACCATCACCAGACATCACATAATCAAAATAAGCTCCAAATGGAAAACTGACTTTGATATAAAAAGGCAAATCATTTTTAAAAAATCCTACAGACTAGAAGAAGTATTGTTTTTGAGGAAAATTCATAGATGAACAAACATATAGATCACAAAAGCAAAAGAATTTTAACTATAAAATATTTAAAATCATTGATTGTAAACATTGTTCAATAGGAGAACAACCAAAATGGAAGTTGAAAAATAAAAGACTAACAAGGAAAGAGACTAAGATTACAAATGGATTCTGCTTTCAAAATAGGGTTTAAATAATAAGCTAGCTTTTTAAACTGTTATATTATTGTTTTTACATCACCTTCAGTTCTGAATACATCCCACTGCTTTAACTTTACCCAGAGCCTCATCCCTTGCAACAAATTAAGGGAAAATGTTATTTAGGAAAACTACAATAAATCAACTGACTCTTATGGTATTCTGAGACTTCTTTTTTAAATCCTCTTTATAGTAGTGTTCCAAACTCATAGTAATCTAGCTCTCTCTTATAAAGAAAAGGAAGAACATTTTCTCCTCTCTTCTTTAGATCTTAGTCATCATCATCATTATTACTTAGTAAACAATTGACTGAACCACGAATTTAATTAGTTTTGATATTTTAGATTTCTGGGCACTGAAATTTTTCTTTCCCCCCAAAAATTTTTAATTGGCCATTTTAGTGATATTATGGCTCATCCCTTTGACTACTCTGAAGAACATTTTGGAATTATTATTATACAAACAAACAATATGTTTCAATCTACTTTACTTAAAGATGTTGTCTCAACCTCTTCAAGGCACACAGGAAGAGCCTTGGCATTTATTTCTAGATATAAATATGGTATATAAATCTGAATAGATGCAAATATAATAATACATAACCTACCTAATCTTAAGGGAGAAAAGTTCTGTTATTAATGAATCATGGCTGCCACTTCATCGGATTCCTAGCTGAATAGGACTATTACCTACACACAATTCAACAACAGAAGCATTGAAGTCTTTATACAATAGTCAGAAATCAGTCATAAAATACTGTTTTATACATTAGTAGGAAGACTTCTTGCTTGTTGAGAAACAAAATAGCCAGTCTAGGATCAGTGATCGTTACAAAACAAATAGCTACACTTTTACACAAGGCCTCAATTTAATCAACCCTAAAATGAAGGGTATGGATCAGGATGACCTCTCAAGTGCCTTTCAGTTCTAAATATATATTTTTATGATGTACCTTAAATCCAGGTTCTTATAAGTAAATGATCAACTTACATCTAATGGTTGGGAAGGTATTTTCAGTTTGGTTAGATGTGCTTTGCTACTAGGCTTCAGTTCACTCATGTTGTTGCTATGGGATTGGCTGCTGTAGTGCTCAGAGGTTAGCTTTGGTTCCATGGACTCCTGTCCATCCATGGGCCTTACATAGGCAGTAGGTTTCTGTAACATCGAGTTTGACTTTGACATCAATGAAGGTGGGAAAGACTGGCTAGAGTGCTGCCCACTTGAAAATGAAGGAACACGAGAAGGTGAGTCCCAATTTGCATCAGGGTCCCGTGGTGACTTAGTACGTTGCTCCTTGCTATGGTGATCATTCCCATGAGCTCTGGAATGACTAGAGCTTAATGAAGAAACAGCAGCTGGTTTTCCAGGACTGGAAGAACGGGACTTGGAGTGTTCTGATCCGTGCTGGCTTTTTTTACGGCTACTACTGCCGCTGCCACCACTACTGTATGATTCACGGTCATGCCTCTGACCAACACTACTAGTGCTGTTACTACCACTTCCACTGGTCCGTTGGCTAGTGTGTCCACTCTGTAAACCTGAAGACCGTTTCTGTGACTGGGAAGAAGTGCTAGGTGCTGGTCCTACAGGAGTCCATTTGCTGCTCTGATGAGAGCTACCATGTCTGTGTTCACTAAAGAAATTTGGGTTTGGTTTTTCATCTGCTGTTGATGGTATGGTAGGTTTTGGAATTGCAACAAGCTTTTGTAGAGATCTGTCTCCTATAAAATCCTTCATTTCGTAGGAGTCATCGTAGTTCCCAAGCATGCTCTGAATACGACTAGATAATTTGTCTTCTTTGCTAGTCTATACAAGAAGAATAAAATGACATGAAATTACAATAAGGCACATATGTGAGATTATTTTTCAACTAAGGAGAAAATTTTTGAAAAATTATTATACAGGACTAATCCATGTTTGACAATATCCAGAGACTATAAGTAAACCCCAACTCCATTAAAGAAAAATTTACTTTCTTCCAAGAATGCATTTTTACATTCAAATATTTTGTGTTACTAAAGACTTTAAATTCTAAAACTTATTATTTTAATAAAGATTCAAGAGGGGAAGATCAAAAGAGGATATTCACTGCTATGAAATTTTTATCTTGGGATGAAAACTGTGTTGGTCTCTAAAGAAATGATTAATGGTGACAGCAAGCATTTTGGAAACACCAATGAAGCAAGCCATAAAATTTTCCAAATGAAATCCAGCTTCATCTCTTCCCCTAGTCAATATGCTGGCAAAGAAGTTGGGAAAGAAAATGTACACTAGGGAATCAGAAATATCAAATTTCAATATTCCCTAAGTTATCAAAGCTCTAAATCAATCAAATGCTCAAAATCATGCTCATATTTTGAAAATTTAGAAAAACATTCCCAAGGGACACAATATAATGATACTTAATATTCAATAAAGCTTCAAGATAGTCAGTTAGCCAATGTTCATATTTTAATTGCCAAGGAAAACATCTTCAAGAATGTCATGTTTCCTGGTATTCCAATAATGGTTAAAATTATAATAAAAAATTCAATTGCCCTTCATATCCAAATGCTAAATATTTTTCCTCTCTATTCATAACAACAGCCACAATAATCTAATAAAACTACAAATTTAAGAAAGTATAGATAATTTGAAATATTAAATTTTGGTCATTCCAAATCTGATTTTTAAAAAAGCATTAGAGTTTTTAAATCAATAAAGTAGCAATGTAAAAATGTACTTGGGTACAAAGGGAAATTGGCCAGAAAAAATAACAGTTTTCTGATATATATCTGATGTGCTTCACAAAAGTTGGAGGAATTTTACTGGATACTGTCTAAAAAGAATTAACACTATCCCACTAACCAAAAGCAACATAAAGGTGCTTAATATTTAGTTTGGCATTCATTAGTAATGATTTCAGATTACTTAAAAAGTAATTGCCAATAATGAGAGAAACAAATGCATAGCTCTTTAAATTGTAATGTTCAGAATCTATTATAAATTGCTGTTTCAGGCTTCTTCATTTTAGCTGAGTTCTTTAAAAGATTTTAATCAAAATTATCCTTCTTCTGCCTTTACTTCTACTTAGCCCTTCCCTACAATACAATATTTTTTAAAATGTATTTATGCAATATAAATGGTTATACCAACAGGCCAACTGAAATTTAGAAAAACCTACCAAAAAAACTCCTCCATCAAGTATACTATTTTTAGATTTTTAAATGCCAAATTTTTTGGTCTGTGCTATAGAGGTCAAGAGAAGAGATGTTTGCCATCTAAGTAATACTATTATCATGATACACTAAATGTATACACTTTCATAGACCTGAAATCAATCATAAAATATACTAGAAGCCAATTAAATTCCAGTAACCAATAATAAGGGATATTTTAAGTTTCTCAAAAATTTGAAGTCAGAATTTTAGCAAGGGTGGCATTGAGCAGTGTTGTATGTAATTATAAATCAAATACCAGAAAATATTCTTAATTTTACTGCAAAAAATTCAGCAGAAAAATTAAGGAATACTGCTTGTTACCCAGAACAAGATCAATATTTGTCACATGTTCCCACTGATGTCTGTCTAATATTGCTTGTCTAATGTTAGTCATTTCATCTTAGGAATTAAAAAGTATCTCAGAAAGTAGAAAAATTATGGTAAAATGATTGAAATGTGGGTTTCAATAAGCAATATGCTACAGGCATCAAGGGAACATCAGCTTTCATGCAACTGTTCTAACCAAATTAACCTGGTACAAGATGATATTTGTGGTGAGCAATTAAAAAAATAGCAAATAAAGTACAGCTGCAAATTAAAAAACTAAAGCTACTAAAAGTACAGAACTGACCATTAAAGAACCAGAAAGGCCTTAAGGATCACCTAGCCCAAGTAAAACATTTTAGAGATAAGGAAAATCAAGTTCCAAAAGACTTAAAGGATTTGTTCACGATCATACAGCCAGTTAGTGACAGAGTAAAAGGCACATGAACAAAAATTTCCAAGTAAAGATAAATAATACTCATAATAATACAGAACCATTACTTTATTTTGATGCAAGTTTAAAATTAGGTAAACTCACAACTTTGTATGGTTCAGCAAAGAGAGGAGAGTTAGGTGGGAAGGCTTCTTCACCCTGATGAATTTCCTGATTTCGCCTTTCCCTTTCTTTCATACGAAGCACATTCCGGTCTTCACGGTTCATGTTGCTATGAACAAAAACATAATATTCTATCATGGATAGAAAAGGAAGAGGGAGGGGAGATAAAATTACATCAGTTGTATTGAATATGCCCATTCAGTACTTAAAATTGGAGAGTTTCTTATCACAGCTTCTCTCCTAAACAAGAAAGGACACTACCTAAGTATGACCATGAATTGATGAATGTAGTTTCTATCTAGTCACTCCTGAAACATGTTTCACTAGTGAATTTTATATGGCAATTTACACATGAAGTCATAACCTAGAACTGTCCAACCCCTCCATCAACACACTTTCCACTTAATAAGTCAATTTGCAAAAGGGATTTTGCTATAAAATGTGATCTCTAAAGTCTGAAGGCACCAGTGAAACCCAACTTACCACTATTTACTATTTATTATGCTTCTAGGTTTTCTTCTTAATCTCCTAACTTTTATTTTCCACTAACTGAATTATAACCACATTCCCCCCTCCTCCCCCTTCCCTTTCCCCCATGTCCCCACAGGCCAGTTCTTGTTCTCTACTTTTCATCTACCTTATTTTGATTTCTTTTTGTTCCCAACACAGCTTCCTTGATGTCCATCCTGTATGGCAGTTTGACCTCAGCTTTGCTGTTGTTCTAGATTCCCTAAAAAACGACATTTCTGCTCTAAATACATTAATATTTCAATGAATGGCAAAACTGGAGCATCTAATCCAGGTTTCTTGGGGTTTGTAGGGGAATGGGACACAATATAGCAATTTTCTCTAAAATTATCTAGGATTAATAATATCATTAGATTATTTTTAAATTAATTTTTACTTTAAAGGGGAAAAGGATGTTTTGATTTCTTTAACTGTTTGACATGTTCTGTTTCTACTAAAAGCAGAACAAGAAGAGACAGCAGAAAGGATTTAGGTAAGAGAAATAACTAAAAAGAGTAATTGGAATGGGTTACCAAGGGAGGCTGGGAGACTGTGTGCAACCTACTTCCCTGAAAATCTTTAACCACTTGTCCTAGTTTTATTAGGAACAGTCCTGCTAAAGGCAAAGATACAGACCAGGCAATTCTAGTCTTGTGCTATATATACTTAATCTAATAAGAAAAACTGTGTCTCTTTTGTATTAAAAGAAATACATTTAAAAATAGGGGAATTAATAGCATTCAATTGAACATAGAATCAGGTGGTCAGTATTAGAAAATAAAAATACTTATTAGTTTCACAATATTTATTTAATCCTGCCCAAATATAGCCATTTTTTGTAACCATTTAAGACTGCCCTTCAAAAAACTTAATACTTAAGCCAAAAATATTACCACAGTATTGGGATACATACAAAATAAGTTTACAAATTCCTTGGATGCAGAGACAATGTCTTCTACTTCTTGGGTCTCCTAGTCCCTAGCACAATGTCAAGCACACAGCAGCATTAATGAGTGCCTGTTGATTATCTGATTCCTTTAGGTTCAGAAGCTCTAAGGTTAATCTTCTGTCAAATTAAATATATATTTACATATACACATACATACACATATTGCTACGTTCTGTAACTTTCTTAAAATAGCAGATGAGTTGGGGGAAAAGTTGATAGCCTGATCTATCTGAATTTGCTTTAGGCATGACAAAAGTTTCTAAGTTATGAGAAACATTGTTTTGTTGAAATGTAACTAATATGCAATTGAATATTTTATTTATATTAAAAGTTTCATCAAAGTTACTTATGAAAATTTTTATTCCTTTTGGGAATGGGGGGGAGAAAATCACTGGTTTGATTTTTGTTTAATTAGTAAGAAGAGACCGAGTTGCCATTTTTTAAATCCTGCTTCTTTAACTAAATATGAATAGTTATCTCAATAAAACAACAGAATTTTTCCCTTCCTTTCTTAAAACAGTATTTTTACATAATTAACCTGAACTATTCATAACAAATTTTATGGAACTTGTGTTATGTAGGAAAAATTTAACTAACAATGACTACATCTGATGAAATCATAATCTGCATCCATTGAGTCTAGATAAAAAATAGTTTTCTCTTTGGAATGAGTAAAAAAAAACAACTGGTCAAACTTTCGAATGGGATGGAAAGAGATGTTATATACAAACTACTTGTGTTTCATGCCTCACCCATACCCCCACTTTATTCTGGCTTGAATTTTCTTGTAGTATTTTTGGGATGTCTGCCCCAAGCATTTGAAGACTTCACCTGGTAGAATGGAAGATTAGAATAATTTTTTCCAATGGGAAATAAAGACAGCTGAAGCAGGTGCTGTGGAGCACTTAAAACTTGGTCAAACACTGAAGATGCCAAGGTCATCTACTGCATCCTTGGCCTTCACCAATCATCTTGACTAAAAGTCACTTAAGCCATTTGCCTCAGTTTTCCTATCTGTAAAGTAGTTTTTGTAAGGAATAAATGAGATATTTGTAAAGTGCTTAGCACAATGTCTGGCTCATAGTTATAAGTTTAATAAAGGTTGGTCCCTTAACTCTCTGTCATTGCTCAAACAATAGCCTTGATATCAAAAGATAACCTTCTACTGTTTAATTTTAAGATGTCTAGAGCTAACTGGTTTCGTGTCAGTTTGAGACAAGATACTTTAACTTCAAGAATTAATGTTCAAGATTTTGAAGTAATCTCTTTTAGATAAAAGTTTCATTAGATATTTGCAGATGTACTGCCTATGGTTATTTATAGATTAGCACAGAAAATACTTATTATTTGATGAAGCTCTATGTAGGGACTTGTTAAAAATTTTGATGTCAGAGCTTTTAAGGTTTAAAAGCTTTTAAGTGCTTAGTGACCAGTCATTCTCCTGTATTCCATGCACACCCTTTATCTCAAAGTGCCATCTTGCAAAAATATGCCTCTCTTTCCCCTACTGATTAAATCAGTGACTTTTTATAAGGGGGAAAGGCCAGAGAAAAACAAAGAAAAAGTAATGTATACAAGCAAGACTTTTTCTCTTAAGCCAATTCACTGCAGTAACTATCCTAATGAGAAGAGAATCTATTCAGTTTTCTTTTTGAGAGGTCATATACAAAATTCATACTGAGCAGTAAATTACAGTAAGATTCTATATTACATGGAGAAGTATGGAAAATAATGTGTTTTTAGAAACTAAAGGAACACTAGATAAAAAGAAATGCAATAGTGTGTGCTACACATGTGTATAACTTCAAAGACAAAGCATCGAGGCTAATCAGTAGTAGGCACTCTCAACATGAATGTTCAATGAATGTAACAGTATTCTTACAATTAGTTAGAGATGACATTTTCTAGTAACATCTCATTGCATTATTAATTTATCCTAATATCATGCCAGATCCAGTTTAAATAGTACATCAAATTTATTATTGTAACTTTCTATGAAAATATTTACCTTAAAGGTATCATTTCTCAAATATACAGAAAACTGGGTCAAATGTATAATACAATTCATTCTCCAATTGGCAAATGGTCAAAGAATATGAACGAAGTAGTTTTCAAATGATCAATAATCATATTAAAAAAATGTTCTAAATAACTCTTGATGAGAGAAATGCAAATTCAAACTCTGAGGTACCACTTCACCTATCAGATTGGCCAAAATGACAGTAAAGGAAAAGGTTAGAGGGAATGTGGCAAAATTGGGACACTAATGTATTGCTGATGGAACTGTGAACTGTCCCAAACATTCTGGAGGACAATTTGGAACTATGCCCAAAGGGCTATAAAACAATGCATACCCTTTAATCTAATAATACCACTACCAAGTCTGTATCCCAAATAGATGAAAAAAAAAGGGGGGGGGGGAGACCTACTTGGACAAAAATATTTATAGCAGCTCTTTTTGATGATGGTGATACAATATTATGGTGGAAGAAATACAAGTAGGATGGTTTCAGAAAAAAGCTGGCAAGGTCTGCATGAACTGATGCAAAGTGAAATAAGCAGAACTAGAAGAACATTGTACACAGTAACAATATTATACAATGATCAACTGTGAAAGACTTAGCTACTCTCAGCAATACAATGACAATTCTGAACAATTCTGACAATTCTGAAAGACGTAAGACAAAGAATGCTATCCACCTCCAGAGAAAGAACTATTAAAAGTTCGAATGAAGATCAAAGTATACTATTTTTCATTTTAGTTTGCTTTTTCATTTTGGGGTTTTGGCTTTATGACCAACATAGAAGCTTTGCATGATAAAATACATATAACTCATCAAATTATTTACCATCTCTAGGATCTTATAATTTCAGAAAATGTATGCTGAAAATTGTTACTACATGTAATTGGGGAAAAAAAATTTTTCAAGTATTTAAAGTCTTGTTTTTCAATAATTTATTGGCACAATCAGCTATGGGGAGCACGGGGAGGCGGGGAAGAGGTGGGAAAGAACATGAATCCTGTAACCATGGAAAAATATTCTAAATTAATTAACTGAATATAATTTTCCAAATTAAAAAAAAAAGAATTTATTGGCACAAAGTTAAACCATCAATTATATTAACTGTTGTAATTTACCAATTAGATGAAACAATTTCAGTCTACTAGAGATTTTGAGTCAGGAGCTTTTACTTCATGTATGCCTCACAGGTCTAACAGACCTCAAAGTTTTAAAAAAGTCCTATTGTGTTTGCAACCAGTTAGTTATTAATACTTTGTTAGTCCTTTGTTAGTCTATCCAAATTAATATAAAAATAGCATTAAATGTTATTCCTATACCCAAAACTCTTCTCTGTCTTCAGGAAGATTTTAAGGAAAAAAATTCAAGAAACAGACAATATTCTCAATAAATACATGTTACGTAACAAAATATGAGAGAAAGTCCTAAATAAAACAAAATCCAAACTATGTTTTAGATTTTTTAAAACGAGACAAAGATAATCCTTTTTTATAGCTATTTGTTTTGTCTCTTTATAATCTATTTTCCTTTTTATGTACCTTTAAAATTTTGTTGCCTCGGTTTTTTGTTGTTGTTGTTGTTCTTAAACCTTACCTTCTGTCTTAGAATATATCAAGCACTGGTTCCAAAGCAGAAGAGTGGCAAGGGAAAGGCAACTGGGGTTGAAATGTATTAAAAACAAAATCAGGGACAGCTAGGTAGACAATTCTGGCTGTGTGACCCTGGACAAGTCACTTAACCCCCATTACCTAGCCCTTACCACTCTTCTGCTTTGGAACTAATATAAAGTATTGATTCTAAGGCAGAAGATAAGAGTTTAAAAAATACTTTAAGACATTTAAAAAACAATTTTATTACTTCTGTTAAGGATATTTTCATATAAATCTTTACATATTTAATTATATTTTTATGTGGCATTTCTTATGGAAGAAATACTCATTTAACCCTGACAATCCTCAAGTTGCTTATCCCTTTCAAAGGCAAACTCCTACAAAGTTGTTATCTTTATCTCCTACATTTCCTCCTCACTCATTTCTCAACCCCTTGCTGATTTCCAACTCCAAAATTTAATGACATTGCTCTATCAATGGCTAAATCTAATGGGCTTTTCTCATTCTAAGATGTCTCCACAACTTTTGACTCTTTAAAGTATCCTTTTCTCCTCTAGAGATGATTTTTCTCTCTCTACTTATCTGATTGCATTTGTCAACTTCTTTTATTAGACCATCCTACAGCTCTAGCCCATCTAGTAAGGGACATATTTTCCTAAGCTTCTGTCCTGGAGCTTCTTCTCTTTCTATATTCTTGTTAATTCTCATCAGTTCCCATGAATTAGTGATTCTGCACTATAAAGAGAGCCCTAAACTCTCTTTCAAATCTTCAGTGCCATGTAACCAAATGGCTCCTGAATAGTTCTAACATAAACCCAATTCCTCCTCTCAACTTCACTATTTGGGTCAGTTATCACCTCTAGCACTAAAATAGATCAACTAAAATCTTGGTGTGGTTGGTTAGAAAGACCTAAGCAAGAGAACAAGTAAGCTGATTCTATTCTTATTTATGCCATTAACTTACTGAGTGGAGTGATTTGGGGCATGGTTGCTTGCCTTCTCAAAGGGGAGGGCAGAAATAGAATTTGGAATTCAAAAAAAATTTTAAATGAATAAACAAAAATAAGGGAAATGAAAAAAAGAAAATGCACAAGACTGAATCTTTGGGAGGGGGAGGGGGGAGAAAAAAGATGGTCAAGTGGCTTGCCCAAACCCACACAGTTAATATCTGAGGCTAGATTAGAACACAGGTCTTCCCTACTCCAGGCCTGATTTCTATCCACTATGCCTATCAGACTGATCTTGATAGAGAATCCAGAAGATGTCAGAGTAAGTTATTTGTTCAGCAAAGGGAGACATAAAAGGAGGTCTACAAACATAGAGAAGGGGTCAGGTCAGGAGTACTCAAAACTCAAGCACTCCTATACTAAGGGAAAGGTTGTACAACAAGGCAAGAAGAGGTCTCAGAATCACACAAGCACATGAGACACTGCAATGGGGACAGATGCAAACTGGCAGCTTTATCACCTACTACCTAGTTCCAGGTCACAGAACTAGCCCAGACTGAGGAGAAAACATGCACATGAGTTAGCATTCCAGGGTAGGGAAGTCCTGGATGGTGAACTGAAAAAGAAGGGAGTTTAGAAGCAGGAGAAGCAGCAGCAGAACATAAGGGGAAAATAAGGTCTCATTTCTAGTACCAATCCTACCCTGCAGAGGAATAATAAGGGCAGGAATCTCATATCAAACCATAGTCTACAATTTTGTCACTCTGATATGAGTTTTGAGTCCAAAAGCAGTCTTCTCTCCCTGAGACTCAAACCCAGCATAAAAAATTTGTAAAAGGAAGGGGCTGCATTCAAGATTTTGCCATGGATGTGGACAATGTAGATATACTAAAGGTTTGGAGGAACATCCCAAGAAAGCAGCAACAGGACCAGCCCAGACATTCTTTCCAAGAGTGTAAGAAAGCCTAGACCTAACAGTAATTCCAAAGCCAAGAAGTAGACTGGAAGAACAAGCAAAAAAATATCAGTTCCATCATAAATAGGTATTGAGATAGCTGAGAAGCTCAAGACTCAAACCCATAAAAACAAGAATGACTCCAAAATACCTGCAAAGCTTTAGAGAAAAACACAGCTTGGACACAAATTGAACTTCTATTCACTGAAGAGGGTTTAAATGAGTTTTTAAAACAAGTGTTTAGATGAAATGAGAGTGCTTGAGGGTGGGGGGTGGGGGGTGAGATTTATACAAGATTGGAATGGGTAAAATTAACAGCTTGGTATAATAGTTACAAAAAAAAAACCCTCACTCAGCAAAAAATCCATGAAAATGAGAATAGACCAAATAGAAGCCAATGACTCCATAAAAAAAGATTTAAGTCAAAATATAACATAAACTTGAACTTAGGACAGTTTTGAAGACTATTGCTGAATTTATCATATACTTCATTTTTTAAAATTAGTCAGTTTAGAATATTATTCCTTTGTTACAAGAATCATATTCTATCCCTCCCTCTACCCTTACCCTTCCTGTAACCCACTTGCAATTCAATTGGATATTACATGTGTCCTTGATCACAACCTATTTCCACGTTGTTGATGGTTTCACTGGGATGTTCTTTTAGAGTCTACATCCCCCTCAACCAATGTAGTCAAGCAATTGTTTTTCTTCGGTGTTTCTTCTCCCACAGTTTTTCTTCTGAATGTGGATAGTGTTCTTTCTCATAGATACCTCCAGGTTGTTCTGGATCACTGCATTGCCACTTCTGGGGAAGTCCGTTACATTCAATTATCAGTCTCTGTGTACAATGTTCTCCTGGTTCGGCTCCTTTCACTGCATCAATTCCTGGAGGTCATTCCAGTTCCCATGGAATTCCTCCAGTTTATTATTTCTTTGAGCACAATAGTATTCCATCACCAACATATACCACAAATTGTTCAGCCATTCCCTTCCCTCATTTTCCAATTTTTTGCCACCACAAAGAACGAAGCTATAAATATTCTTGTACGTGTATCTTTCCTTATTATCTCCTTGGGGGTATACACCCAGCAATGCTATGGCTGCATCAAAGGGCAGGCAATCTTTTTTTTTTTAAACCCTTACCTTCTGTCTTGGGAGTCAATACTGTGTATTGGCTCCAAGGCAGAAGAGTGGTAAGGGCTAGGCAATGGGGGTCAAGGGACTTGTCCAGGGTCACACAGGTAGGAATTAGCTGAGGCCATATTTGAACCTAGGACCTCCCCTCTCTAGGTCCGGCTCTCAATCCACTGAACTACCCAGCTGCCTCCCAGCAGGCAATCTTTAGCACCCGAGCAGGCAATCTTTTAGCGCCCTTTGGGCATAGTTCCAACTTGCCCTCTAGAATGGGTAGATCAATTCACAACTCCACCAGCAATGCATTAATGTCCCAACTTTGCCACACCCCCTCCAGCATTCATTACTTTCCATTGCTGTCATATTAGCCAATCTGCTAGGTGTGAGGTGGTACCTCAGTTTTTATATGCATCTCTCTGATTATAAGAGATTTAGAACAATTTTTCATGTGCTTATTAATAGTTTCTATTTCTTTTACTGAAAATTTTCTATACATGTCCATTGCCCAATTATCAATTGAAGAATGGCTTCATTTTTTGTACAATTGATTTAGCACTTTATAGATTTGAGTAATTAGACCTTTGTCAGAGTTTTTGTTATGAAGATTGTTTCCCAATTTGTTGGTTCCCTTCTAATTTGGTTGCATTGGTTTTGTTTGTACAAAAACTTTTTAATCTGTTGTAATCAAAATTATTTATTTTACATTTTGTGATTTTTTTCTAACTCTTGCTTGGTTTTAAAATCTTTCCTTTCCCAAAGTTCTGACATGTATACTCTGTGTTCAACAAATTTACTTATATTTTTCCTTCTTCATGGTCAAGTCATTCACCAATTCTGAGTTTATCTTGGTGTAGGGTGTGAGATGTTGATCCAAACCTAATCTCTTCCATACTATCTTCTAATTTTCCCAGCAGTGTTTATCAAATAGTGGATTTTTATCCCAAAAGCTGGGATCAGAGACTGTCTTGCTGAGGTCACTTAACCCAAGTCTATTCCACTGATCCTCCTGTCTCTTAGCCAGTACAAAATTGTTTTGATAACCACTGCTTTATAGTATAGTTTGAGATCTGGGACTGCAAATCCTCCTTCCTTTGCATTTTTTTCATTACTTCCCTGGATATCCTTGATCTTTTGTTCTTCCAAATGGACTTTGTTATGTTTTTTTCTAATTCAGTAAAAAAGTTTTTTGGTAGTTCGATGGGCATGGCACTAATTAAGTAAATAAGTTTGTGTAGGATGGTCATTTTTATTATGTTAGCTCATCCCAACCATGAGCAGTTAATATTCTTCCAATTGTTTAGATCTAGTTTTAATTGTGTGGAAAGTGTTTTATAGTTGTGTTCATATAGTTCCTGTGTTTGTCTCAGCAGATAGGTTCCCAAGTATTTTATATTGTCTAGGGTGATTTTAAATGGAATTTCTCTTTCTAATTCTTGCTTATGAGATGTGTTGGAGATATACAGTAATGCTAATGACTTATGTGGGTTTATTTTGTATCCTGCAACTTTGCTAAAGTTGTTGATTATTTCAACTAGCTTTTTAGTTGATTCTCTAGGATTCTTCAAGTAGACCATCATATCATCTGGAAAGAGTGATAGCTTGGTCTCCTCAATGCCAAATTTTAATACCTTCAATTTCTTTTTCTTCTCTAATTGCTACTGCTAGTGTTTCTAGTACAATGTTAAATATAGAGGTAATAATGGGCATCCTTGCTTTACTCCTGATCTTATTGGGAATGCATCTAGTTTATCCCCATTGCAGATGATATTGGCTGATGGTTTTAGCCATGTACTGTTTATTATTTTTAGGAACGAAACTTCTATTTCTATGCTTTCTAGTGTTTTCAATAGGAATGAGTGTTGTGTTTTGTCAAAGGCTTTTTCTGCATCTCCTGAGATAATCATGTGATTTTTCTTGGTTTGCTTGTTGATAGGGTCAATTATGTGGATGGATTTCCTAATATTGAACCATCCTTGCATTTCTGGTATAAATGCTACCTGGTCATAATGAATAACCTTTGTGATGATTTGCTGGAGCCTGTTTGCTAGTATCCTATTTAAGATTTTTGCATCTATGTTGTGAATCTCAAAAATTCTCAGACCCTACTTCATAAGATTTGGTTAAGACCATACCCCATTTAAACAATGAAGGTACTTGATCAGGAATGTGGGAACTCTACTTCACCCCTACTTAAGCATACTTTAGGGGAAGATGAAGTTGTAAACTCTTTACTGAACAATGAAAAGCACTTAACCCATACTTATAGTGAGGCCAAGCACTTAAGCTAAGTCTATTTTTAGGAAGGTGCCTATGAAGGTCAGGCAACTTTCAAACTTGTAAGGGACAAGCCTTAAAAAAAGGAGGTGTGAGGTTTTAGTCTACTCAGGTGTGAATTAAGAATGGTCTGTCCTTTGGAAAAAGTTTAGTGTGATTGGTAGATGTGAGAACTTAGGGGAGGTGACATAGGAGAAAATTCTCTTTAAAAGGAGCTGTCTAAACCAGTTAAAAAAAAAGTCAGGAGGATGCAGCCTCAGTGGCTGAACTTAGTTGAGCTTGCCAAAGCTGAACTGGTGGGTCTCTGAACACTAGAGTCTTGCTTGGACAAACCTTGTGGTGAGTTGATAAAAGACTGACTGATCTCTCTTAAGGCTGGCCTAGCCCTTTTACTAGTATTCCCTCTTACTCTGTTTCTCTCCCTTTCTTTAATTCCTTCATTTGTATTAATTAAAATCTCCATTAAAAACCCAGCTGACTTGGGTATATTTAATATTTGGGGAAATTTCCCTGGCGACCACTATATTTTTGATTTGAAACCATATGTCCGCGGTCACAACAACATTCATTAAGGAGATTGGTCTATAGTTTTCTTTCTCTGTTTTTGACCTGCCTGGCTTTGGAATCAGTACCATATTTGTGTCATAAAAGGAATATTAGAACTCCCTCTTTTCTTATTATGTCAAATGGTTTATATAGTATTAGAATTAGCTGTTCTTTGACTGTTTGATAGAATTCACTTGTGAATTAATCAAGCCCTGGGGATTTTTCCTTAGGGAGTTCATTGATGGCTTGTTCAATTTCTTTTTCTTTTTTTTTTTTAACCCTTACCTTCTGTCTTGGGAGTCAATACTGTATATTGGCTCCAAGGCAGAAAAGTGGTAAGGGCTAGGCAATGGGGGTCAAGTGACTTGCCCAGGGTCACACAGCTGGGAAGTGTCTGAGGCCAGATTTGAACCTAGGACCTCCCATCTGTAGGGTTAGCTCTCAATCCACTGAGCTACCCAGCTGCCCCCTTCAATTTCTTTTTCTGATATGGGATTATTTAAGAATTCTATTTGTTCTTCTGTTCATCTGTTATTAAAGGCAATTTATATTTTTGTAAATATTTATCCATATCACCTAGACTGGAAAATGTATTGCCATATAATTGGGCAAAATAGTTTTTAATGATTGACTTAATTTCCTCTTAATTGGAGGTCTCCCTTTTCATCTGTGATGCTATTAATTTGGTTTCCTTCTTTCCTTTTTTTTTATTAGATTGACCAGTACTGTGTCTACTTTTTGTTTTTTCAAAATACCAGCTTCTAGTCTTATTTATTAGTTCAATAGTTCTTTCACTTTAGATTTTATTAATTTCCCCCTTAATTTTTAGGATCTCTAATTTAGTTTTTATTTGTATGTCCAATTCATTGACCTCTGACCTCCCTAATTTGTTAATATATGAACTCAAGGATATCAATTCTCCCCCCCACCCCCCAAGTACTTCTTTGGCTGCATCCTATAGATTTTGAAAGGATGTTTTCTTGGATAATTTCTTGAAGTATGATGTCAAGATTTCTGTTTATTTCTGGGTTTTCAGGTAGACCAATGATTCTCAAATTATCTCTTTGTGCTCTGTTTTCCTGATCTGTCATCTTTTCAGTGAGACATTTATGTTTTCTTCTATTTTGTCAGTCTTTTGATTTTGCTTTATTAATTCTTGCTGTTTTGCAAGGTCATTGGCATCCAATTGCCTAATTCTGGACTTTAAGGACTGATTTTCCGCTATAATCTTTTGGTTTTCCTTTTCAGTTTGGTCTATCCAGCTTTTCATGGCTTCCAGCTGTTTCTCCAATTGGGAGTTCTTGTCCTTTAAACTGTTATTTGCTTTCTGAACTATTTCCTACTTTTCTTGCCAGAAAGCTTCCATCTTTTTGATAAGCTCCAATTTAAATTCTTCAAGAACTTGTGGACAATTTTCATTTTTTTGGTAAGGTTTTGGTGCATTTATTTGGATTTCCTCTCCTATTTCTTCTGTAGCCTGGATTTTTCCTCTGTAAAAATTATCCAGGAGTTATTCTTGTTTTTCTTGGTTTTGGGCAGTGGTTGTTCCTCGGCCATTTTTGCCATTACTGTGGTGCTTTTTCCTTCCCTTTCCAATTAGAAATCTAAGTGAGATGGGCAGGCTCTCTGTGTATGGAACTAAGGAGCAAGGATTTTGGCTGAGGCCAACTCTCGAGTCTCTAGAGCTTCCGCTGTTTGCTGTCCCTTCCAGTGCCCACGATCTGTGCTCCTCAGCCTGCTGGGACCACAGGACTAGCTGTTCTCAGGAGTAGAACCTCTGTGGTCTCACTCAGATGCCAAGGACCCAGAGGTGCCCCTCACTCACTGAATCTAGGGCACGCTGGCTCTGACTCTGGCTCCGTAGGTGGGGTAGGGGAGGGTGGATAAGCTCGTGTTTTGGTTTCTCCTTTATAAATTTGGATGCTATACCATTTGGTGCAAACATTTTGATTACTGATATTTCCTCACTGTCTATACTACCTTTTTATCAGGATGTAGTTACCTTCCCTATTCCTTTTAATCAAATCTATTTTTACTTTGGCTTTGTCAGATATCATGATTGCAACTCCTGCCTTCTTTCTATCAGTTGAGACCCAATAGGTTTTGCTCCAACCCTTAATTCGAACCATGTGAGTGTCTACCCACCTCAAGTGTGTTTCTTGCAGACATCTTTGGTAGAATTTTTCACCCCCTTCTGATGTGGAAATGCCCAAATCCCACATACCTTCAATGATGTGCCTTACTGTAGAGTCCCTTCATTCATATTAATTTGGGGTTTTTGAGGTAGACTATATTGGTATGTGGTGAGGAGAGGAAGAGTCTTGCGTCTAAACTGCCACCATGTTTACCCAGAAGTTCCTATCATTCACTTTAAATAAGTAGCTATACATAACAGGCTGTTCCATGTAAAATCTGTTTTACTTTGTATATGAAAAACATTCCTTTACTATAAATTCATAATTTTTTAAAAGCACTGGTCTGATTAGATCAAAAATCTTCAGTGGTTTTCTTTTGCCAGTAAAATACAAACTCCTCAAATTAGAATTTAACTATAACTCTACATACTCTGTGTTCTAGTCAAATTAGGCAATGGTTTCCCACACTCCATAGTTTATCTCATAGGTTGTCTACTTTACCTTCACCTCATGAAAAAAATATGTTTTCCTCAAGGTTCAAAATGGGTGCCACCCCCCAAACAAAGTCTTTCTGACTCAGTTAAATGTTTTCTCTCTCCCCAAATTACTTTGTACTGTATTTATTTATCTGTGTATATCCTCTCCAACCCCTGGAAAACATAAGCTCTTTGAGGCCCAAGAAAAGTGCTTAATTAATTAATTACTCTTTGTTGAAATGAAAGTTTCATATTATATTGCCATATCACAATTTATCAACTATTACTTAACAACTGGACATGTTCTTTCCAGATTTTTATCACCATTATCAACAAAATTTATGTCTATTTTATCTTATTTTTTGAAAGTTTTATTTAATTAATCAATTTTGAACATTTTTCCTTGGTTACAATAATTCTTTCCTTCCTTTCCTCCCACCCCATTCCATAGTTATGGCCATTTTATATGGCAATTCTTTCCTTGTTAATAATATCCTTTAGCTACTCCTACAGATGGCAATACTTTGTCATATGTATGAAATCACCATTTAAATGCAGCCAAGCTACTTTCTATAAAGCTTATTCCCACTACTACAATGTTGAGTGATCTCTGAATTATTTTAACCATTCTGAAATAATGATTTAGTTGGCTTTGATTTATTATTCTTTTTTGATGCAAATAAGGGTTCAGTGGGTATACAGAAGATGGGACAATAATAAAAAATGACTATTACATGTGATAAAAAAGGTAACCATAAAACAAAGGGGGAAGGGAAGGTTACACCAATTTACATATACCCTACTGTAATAATAGAAGGTACCTCAGGAGGCTATTTAGTACAATCTCTTCTTCAACACAAGCATGCCTTCATGGTCACAGACTGCATGAAGCATTTCAGAGAATGGAATCCCACTAATTCTACAGTGTTAGTTCTCTCTCCTAGGACTGTTATCCAAAAGTCTGACCCTTAACTACATCATTGATTTTGGGATGAAACATAACCATAATTTCTTTTATATGCGAAAATATCAATAAGGAAAACTTGCCTTACCCATGTAGCCCTAGGATTCTTCTGCATACTACTGCTTCTTCCCCAGAAAAATCCTCATAGCTTAACACTAGTTTTCAGGCTCACTCTTTTCATTTCTCCTGTGTGTCACATTATTTCATCCTTTAATCATTTGACACACATCAGCTTTTCCTTCTGTCTCTTCAGATTTTTTTTCCCTCACTTTCATATGAAAGTCTTTCTTCCATTTTTTAAGTTGGATTTGCCTGTATAACCAACCATATGAGTAAAGAGATGTTCCTTGAGCCTCTTAACCTTCTCTTTGAGATGGGAAATAGTGGTTGTGGCAGAAATATCAACACAGCACAGGCTGGACTTTTTATCAACTAAATAAGTGAGTACACTTAAATTTTAAATGATAGCACTGATCTGGTTCTGTGCCACTAAGGGGTTGTTGTGGTTTACTAGGGCTATACAATAACCATCTCGGAAACTTCGTGGGCTTACATTATATATTACTTTAAAGTCTTGAAGCCAATTCTACAAATTTATTATATCTTTGAACATACTGCATCTTGATATGTAAATCTAACTGGAGAACTTGCAAATAAGAACTTTGTGATTCATCTAAGAGTAATATGGAACATATTACTGCTATTTGGGGGAAGGAAAAACAATTTATACAGCTTATTTCATTCTCGGTAAAGTATACACTTCATAAAAATAGCACACATTTTTGCAGGTTACTGCAAAACTCTCCCCGATTTTCAAATTTGTTGGAAGTGAAATTCTCAATCCTGTCTTGCTGATAGTTTCCCTATATGATAAACTACTCGTGGGAACATTCAGAGCATTAACCTTCTCTATTCATTAGCACCTTCTTAGCCACCCACAACCTCCTTTCTCTTATGTTACTGCCTCCACCTTAATATTGTCTCAAACTAAAAACAATTATCCAGATGTGGCTTGACAAAAACAGTGTTCAAGGCAGCTATTATCTCCTTCATTTTGGACATTATACTTTTGTTTTCTTGAAGAGGAGAAGGAGAGATAAGTACAATGATATTAATTTTTCAAAAAGAATTAGTGACACAGAGACTGATATACTGTGGTACAGTCAAATGTAATGGACGTCTCCATTAGTGGCAATGCAATGATCCTGAACAACCTGGAGGGATCTACAAGAAAGAACACTATCTACATTCAGAGGAAAAACTGTGGGAGTAGAGACACTGAAGAATAACTGCTTGATTACATGGGTCAATAGGGATATGATCAGGAATATAGTCTCTAAATGAACATTCTAGTGCAAACATCAACAACATAGAAATAGGTTCTGATCAAAGATACATGTAATACCCAGTGGAATTGCACGTTTGCTATGGGAAGGGTGGAGGGAGGGGAGGGAGAGAAAGAATATGATTCTTGTAACCAAGGAATAATGTTCTAAATTGACTAAATTTAAAAAAATTAAATTAAATTAAAAAAAAATGAAACAATCATTTAAAAAAGTAAAAAGAGAAAAGGAAACACAGACAAGCAAGAGAGTGATGGAACTACCTACCATGTTAAATTTGAATGATATAAAAGAAAAACAAGTTTTGCATACTGAAATAAAAGATAAAATGTATATAAGTTACTTATGTAATATAATAAATGTTTAAGTGTTATATATTTTCTCTTTATTTTTTTTTACATAGGAAAATAGTGATGCTAGTTAAGTTCATAAAAGTTAATTTTTTAATTTTTTTTTTTTATTTATTTCTTGCCCAGGTTAAGAGTATAGGGGCTACTCACAAACTTGACTTTGACTCTATAATTATAGACGTGTACCACCATGCCTATTTTTTTTTTAAAGAAATACAGCTTCCTTTTCTAAGTACTTGCAAGTCAAAAAAATTGATTTAAATTTTACTAGGAATATTACTCATACTCACTTGTCTGTAATTTACAGATTTTGATTCTGCCTCCTTCCCTTTTAGGAAAAAATGAGGCTTTTGCCTTACTGCTAACCTCTCTCCAAGGCTACAGAAAGTAGCTCAGCAATGACTGCTCTAGATTATACTTCGCTCTGGTCTATTGAAGAACTTATTAAAGCAAGCAAGATGATACCTAACAATCCTTATTCATCCTAGATTTTTTTCCTTGCTAATAACCATTTTCTTTCTATCAGCTAAATAACATTCTATCTCTACCTTTGTACAAACTGTAACGCATGCTTAGCAAGCATATCTTCCTATCTTCTCCATTTCTTAAAACTCTCATTCCTTCAGTACTCAGATTAGATGCCACTTCCTACCTGAAGCCTATCCTAATCCCCCATTTGCTATTGTCTTCCTCATAAATTATGTTGTTTATATCTTGTTTTTATATTGACATATTACAGAACAATGTCAGCTAGGGAATTTCAGTTTTGTCTTTGTATCCTCAGTGCCTAGCAGATGTCAGGCATTGCTAAATGTTTACTGAAACTCCAAAGATCATTCTCCTTGAAAGCAAAAAGAGAAGGAAAATAATAATTGAAGAATACAGATTTCTCACCATCCTATGTTATCATTTGTACCTTGAACAGTGGTATTATTCCTTTTTTCAAGCAAACAAATTTATTTAGTGTTTACTATGTGCCAGATCTTCTGCTGAGTGCTATATATATATATTTTTTTAAAGTATCCCTGCCCACAATGAGCTTACACTTTAATAATAAGTTATATACATTAAGATACACACAAGGTAACCATAGAAGAGAAGGCACTAATAGGTTGATTCAGAAAGGAGGATGTACAGTATTCTAGGCACTCAGGTGAATAATAATTGGTGAAAAGAGATGGACGTGGATAATAACCAAAAGGTTTGAAAATTCTTCCTCTTCAAGAAACAACTTCTCTTTGTCACATTTCATACAATCCTCCAGAAAGCCAGCAGGTCTTTCTGTTGTTATCAAGTGAATAGGTAGCAAAACATCACTGTCATCATCACCAATTATCATCAATAAGGAGAAGATAAGAGTCCATGTGGGGAACAGCTAAGTGGTTCAGTGAATTAAGAGCCAGGCCTAGAGATGGGAGATCCTGGGTTCAGATCTGGCCTCACGACACTTTCTAGCTGTGGCAAGTCAGTTAGCTGCCATTGTGTAACCCTTACCATTCTTCTACCTAGAGACTAAGTATCACTTCAAAGATAGAAGATAAAGACAGTGTTTTTTTTTTTTTTTAAAGAGTCTACATGTCAGGTACTGAGCGAAGTGGGATTAAAAAAAAAAAACACCACCACCACCACCATTTCCTACTTTCAGGGAGCTCCCAGGGCTGCCTTTCTTTTCTTCCTCTGGCTATTATTACTCAAGATCCTCATTTAGTTTGTGACAGAGCTAAAACACACCTGTTCCTTGTCATTGTGGTAAGTATTGTGATATTTAAGAGTCCCTACTGGTTATTACATTTCTAATCGGGTCACTGACACCAGATTACTATGACTGAAACATGATCTAAATGTTACTATACTAATGCTATAACAAAAGAGCTATTATATAAGACAAACACTCACATAATTTGACCTTGACTTTAGATTTCAGATTCCTGCAATCATTACAGGCTCTCAAGCATATTAAAATTATCAGTCATTATTTCTAATACTATTTATTGTATATTTGTAGAGAAAAATAAGTTTTGCCATGGCCTTTCAAGTTTTAGTTGGCACAAGATTTAATATCTCAGTACATATGCCAATTCATTGTTTAAGTGCTATGAATTAGTCCACACTTTCTGGAAAAGAATTTGGAGCTATATCAGAAAAGTTACTGAGCTGAATGCCAACTCAGAAATCCCACTATGTTCCAAGGAGGTGATTGACAGCAAGATTCACATACACAAAAACATTCATGATTTGTAATAATAAGAACATGAAAAGAGAACGCATGAACAAATTAAGGTATATGAATGTAATGGAATATTACTGACTCTTAAAAGAATGATGGCTGCTAAGAGTTAATATTGGTAACAGTGGCTCTGGAACAAGAAGACTTAGGTTCATATGAACTCCAAGATCTCTTCTGACTCTACTTCAATGATCCTATTACCCTAAAATCCATAGAAACATGAGAAGAATGCTATGAAGTAATGAAAGATTTAAAAAGAAAGACCAAAAAACAATATACAAAAACAAGGTAAATAAAAATAACATGGAAAAGCCACAAAACTCTAGACAAATATAATGGTCAGTATTAGTTTTCAAATGCTCCAAGTTAAAAGGACACATATCTCTTCTTTTTGTTTTTTGTTATTTGATGACTTCAGTCATGTCCAACTCTTCATGACCCCATTTGGGGTTTTCTTAGAAAAGTCAGTGGAGTAGTTTTGCTATTTTCTTATCCAGCTCATTTTACAGCTGAGGAAATAGAGTCCAACAAGTTTTTAAATGACTTGCCCAAGATTCCAAAGCTATTAAGTGTCCGAGGCCAGATTTGAACTCGGAAAGAGAAGTCTTCCTGACTTCAAACCTAGCCCTCCATCCAATGTGCCACTTATTTGCCCTTCCTTTTTGTTAGATATTAATAAATTTTTTCAGAGAATGAACTTTGCAAGTTAGGTAGTTTAAGGATTTGTTAGGTAGAATTAAAATGTATCAAAATATTACAGAGAAAAGTTATGTACAATCATTTAATGAAGACAACATTAAAAGACACTTGAACTCAGATGAACTACAATGGTCAAAACTGGCACCAGAGAATAGACAGATAATATGCTATATATACTAACAGACAGGTAATTTTAGCAGTCAGTTTTGTCTGTTTTTGGTTACAAGGGAAGGTTTGAGACGAGATGACATATCTGGAAATGACTTTTTTTTCATTTTTTCTTTTTAAATTTTATTTAATTAAAAAAAATTTTCCATGGTTACATGATTCATATTCTTTCCTTTCCCTCCTCCCATCCCTCTGCCATAGCCAACACTCAATTCCACTGGGTTTTACTTTTGTCATTGATCAAGGTCTATTTCCATATTATTGATATTTGCAACAGGGTGATCGTTTAGTCTACATCCCCAATCATATCCCCATCAATTCATGTGATCAAGCAATTGTTTTTTTTCTCTGTTTCTACTCCCACAGTTCTTTCTCTGGATGTGGATAGCATCCCTTCTAAGTCCCTCAGAATTGTCCTGGATCATTGCATTGCTGCTAGTAGAGAAGTCCACTACATTCAATTGTGCCACAGTGTATCCGTGGAAATGACATTTTTTAAAGGTACCAATAAATTTTTTTTCTCAAAAATCTTATCTGCTAACTGATTTTACACTGAGGAGGGAGTGCAGGAGTGTTATGGTTAAGAGGGACTACTAGAGTTACAGCACAGAGACAGTAGAAGGCAGAATAAGGCATATGGTAAGGAGTAAAATGGTTCAGTTTAGATGGAAGAAAAAAATGCCTGAAGAAAGTGGCTAGATGGTTGGAAAATTAGGTTTAAAACAAGTTGTTAGATGGCCTTGAATCAGCTGTCTACAATCTATTCAGCTGGTAAAGGTCACAAAAAATGAAATCATCTCTATTCCTCTTCGATCTTTTGTGACTGGCCCCTCCCATTTGTTTATAGCCAGATCTTAATCTTCAAATTTTCCCTTGTTTCTTTTGCTCTTTTCATCTACAGCCCCATCTCTTTCTTCTCCCCTTTATTGCTAACTTTATGAAAGTGTCTATACCTAAAAACTTCATTTCCTCAACACTGATTTTAAATCCTTACAAATCTAGTTCCTATTCCTACCATTCTAGTGAAACTATTCTTCAGGGCAAATGGCATCCTAAAAAAGCCAATTCTAGTGGCTTTTTTTTCAGTACTTATTCTCTGACCACCTCCTTCAAGCTTTTAACATTCTGATCAACCTCCCTATCCCTAACCTCTAATGAAAAATTTCTACTTTAGCTTCAATGGCATTTCAAACCCACTATGTTCAAAATTTGGATTTTTAATCCAGAACTTGCCCCTCCCATCTGTCTTCAATTTCTTTATGTAGTGCCATTATTCCTTGAGGTGGCCATATCTGAAAATTTGGGGTTATCTCTGCCTTGATTCTAGAGTCAGGAACTAAGTCCTCTTCAATGTCTCTTGTATCTGCCTCACTTCTCTGTTCCCACTAGCATCAACTCAATATAAGTTTCAGTTACTATTCACGTGATATTGCTATTATAAAAACCTCCCTACACATTTCTCAGTCAACAAACATTTAAGTATTCACTATATGCCAGGCTGGATGCTATGGATTGAGGATAACAAAGAAAGGGACACACATTCATGTGTGTATATATGTGTGTGTGTGAGATGGGGTGTGTGTATATGTATTTGTGTACACACACACAGTCCCCACATTCAAGAAGCTCATATCCTAATGGTAAAGACAACACATACAAAACTAGAACTTAATCTCAGAGGTAAAGGCCAACTTGAAGGACACAGGATCTCCTATAGAAAGTGAGATTTAAGCTAATTATTAAAGGAAGTCAAAGAAACTAAAAGTCAAAAGTGAGAAGGAAGAGCATTCCATACATAGAAGACAGTCTGTACAAAGCCATGGAAATGGAAGATGGACTGCTGTCTGCACGGAATAGAAAATAAGCTAGTACAGTAGGATAAGTTTGTGGAGGAGGGTAAAGAATAAGAGACTAGAAAGGCAAGGAAAGGTCCAGATTGTAAAAAGTTTTAAATGCTCTACAGCAGATTTTGTGTTTGACCTTGGAGGTAATAGGTGGTCATGGATTAAGTAGGAAGTTGTGGAGGTGTCACAATTAAACCCACACACTTCAGGAAGATCATCTTGCAGGTGAGTGAAGGATAAGGTAGAATGGGGAGAGAGACTAGGGCAGGGTGACTTAAGGCTATTGCAATAGTGCATATTAGAGGTAACTATGACTCATTCAAAAGTGGTGGAAATGTGAATGGAAAAGGGGATGTATATGAGAGATGCTATTAAAAAAATAGAATTGGCAAGGAATGATTATATAGAGTGAAGAATCGAGGATGATACCAAGGCTGTGAATCTATCTAAGAGATGCTGATGATGCTGTTGGGAAGATGAGAAGTTCTAGTATTTTACCTGGGGGGAGGATAAGTTCTGCTTGTACATATTGAGTTTAAGATGGCAGTTAAGATTTGTGAACGTTGCTTAGGCGTAAAGCTAGTGGAAAGGAGACAATAAAGACACATAAGAATCATCTTCATGGAATTGATCCTTCAATCCATGAGAGCAGATAAGATTTTTCAATTGAGAGACTGCGGGGAGGGGGGAAGAAGGGCCTAGGACAGAGTCTTTGGGGACACCTAATGAACATTATATGAAGATCCAGCAAAGACTAAGAGTATAAGAGATCCAGGAGAGAGCAATGCCTTAAAAACCTAGAAAGGAGAATATACAGGAGAAAAAGATGATCAATTATGTCAAATGAAACAGAGAGATCAAGGATAAAGGATGAAGAATAGGCCATCAGATTTGGCAAATCAAGAAATCATTGACAACTGGTAGAGGGAAAACAATTTTGACATTGAATACTGGAGATTTACATGAAGGTAACAAAAAAAATTAGCAACTATAAACACCATTATCAAATATTTATTTGATTAGCATACTTCATCTTGAATCCCAGATGTCCCATGTAAGTCATCTGGTCCTTGAAAATATCTTTTCTGGAATATTATGGGATAGGCCTCATTCTCAAGACAGCTCTGAAGGAGGCTCTGCTTTTCTAAGAGATTCCCAGGTAATTTTGTTAAAATCTACCAGTTACAAGACAATCAGCACAACCTCCTGAATTTTCTAGTAATCAGTTTGTGTAAAATCTGGCTACAGTCAGATGGTTCTAATCCTATTCATACAGAGCTATAAGAACATCAAATTAGGAACCTAGAATCTACCTGAAACTTCAGTTTTAGTATGCCACTTGCTGTTTCTATTTTTACCAAAGTCCTGTACATGATATAAAGAATGCCATCAAGAGGCTGAAGAGCATGTATATCCCATTAGAAACATTTGCATGTCAATCATATTCATATACCTACATATAATCCTAGCTTATAGAGAAAAGTTTGATCTTGTATATTTCTCAAAAAGTTATTCTATTTAATTAGGAAATTGTACATCATATCTTTATCTTATTCCCTCAAAAGAATATTTCAAGCACCTAATCTTATACACAAATATATAACTATGAGCCCAAAATTCATTTATTTAGTGGCTCAGGATATGGAATTGAGTATAAATTCATCTTAAAAAACAGTAAGATCTTTCATACTTGCATCCCATTATAGTAACTTAGATGTTTTCAATATTAATCAATTACTTAGTAGATTTAGTATTATAATAACAAACTTTCACTGTCTGCCTGACCCTGATAACAGAACTTTGCCATGAAAGGAAATAGGAGGAATGAAGTTATGGCAATAGCAAGACTATCCCTCCCTTCCAGGGAACAGCCTGACAAAGTTATAACCTTTGCTCTATTTGATTCCAGATACACACAGCAAAGCCCCAATTATTCAAAGAGTAGTATAGTCAGGTTCATAATTAACCAGGTTATTTCCCATTCATATAGGAAACAGCACAATGGTGAAACTGAGCCAAGAAGACCATCCCTCAACTCTACCCAGGGACAGACATCTATCTGTAGCAATTCTCAGGCTACACTATTGCTTCATATAATTATTCTTGAAATCAAAACTGAAAACAGTATCAAATTGCAGTCCCAAGAAATTTTAACTCAACTAGCAAAATTTCACTTATCACACCTTAAGTATGGGCTATTGTTTTTCTTGTGTTATAGTAATGTAGCATACCAGGCATGTTGGCATCTGGGAAGTATGGTTGATGTATTAATATTGTATCATATATATTCATTTATCAGATACTTGGTCAGATCAGTTAATGATCTTTGTATAGGAAGTTCAACAGAATTCCTGAGCCCACAAAGGCTTAGCTCTCACCTGGTCAAACCACATTCCTTTGAAAAGCGCATGTCAGGTGAATCTCCACCTCCTCTGATCTTGTCATTGTCTATTCAACCAATGTTAAGACCTATGATATGCTACATATTCATTGATCACCTCTCAATCCACATTAAATGCTGGGGTAAGGAGCAGTATTCTCTCTCTTGATTCCTGGATCTTCGGAGTTCTTTCTCCTAATTTCTTCTTATCTATCCTAGTGACACTGTCGCCCACATGCTTTCTATCTAGGACTTCTTACTGCCATGTGTTTTCTTATTTCTCATGTTTTCCTTTAATTAATTATCCAAGGAAGACATTATAAGGAGATAGCGCCTCTCCCCGTATCTTTTAACTTGTCTTTGAGTCTTCATTTATCATCCATTTTCCTCAGGCTTCTTTCTCCTTCTCAAGTTAAAAACCCACAGGAAAATTTATATAGCAATCGCTGGACGACTGTTATAAGTAACAATTAACAAGAAAACATTCATTAAGCATTTTTTAAATTCCACTCAACCTTCTTTACTTTTTTTTTCTTTAGTTTAAATTCATCATGGCATAAAAATCATTCATTAGAAATTAAGAAAAAAAATCATGTTCTGGAAGTCCATATAGATACTAAATATTTTTCACCTAAAATTGGGTAATTAGAATCTGTTACCAAAAAAAAAAAAACTATGATTCCCAGCATTCCACTCTCTTCCTGTCATTATGTGCTGATGTAGACAGGAAATAAATTCCGTGGAGTTCCATCTCTCGCTCTTTTCTTCCTTGTGAGGGCTTTATAATTGAAAATCTGTTACCCTAAAAAAGAACTACATTTCCTTGGAGCCCATTGACTTCCTGTAGACAGGGGATATTAGGCAGGGACAGGGAGGGTCCTGGCCTCTTTGGCTTTCAGTGAGCATGGTGGCAGTGGTAAGCTAATTGTGGGGATCTTAAATGGGCTACTCAGCCATGGACACTTGGTTTCTTTATTTTAAATTCCTTTTATTCCTTTATTTTTTTAAACCCTTACCTTCCATCTTGGAGTCAATACTGTGTATTGGCTCCAAGGCAGAAGAGTGGTAAGGGCTAGGTAATGGGGGTTAAGTGACTTGCCCAGGGTCACACAGCTGGGAAGTGTCTGAGGCCAGATTTGAACCTAGGACCTCCCATCGCTAGGCCTGACTCTCAATCCACTGAGCCACCCAGCTGCCCCCATATTCCTTTATTTCTAATGCTCATAAATAAATCTCCTAAAATATAATACTTTTATTATTGAGATTTAATTTTAATTTTTACAGGGCAGCTGTATACTTGGAACTTTCCAGCAGGTAGAAAAACTTAGTCACATAGTTCTATTATTATATAATAAAATACTTGGAGTATTGAACATTAATTTAAATCTTACAGTTATGGCAACCACAGAAATGGGGTTCAGAACCTTTAATTCTGACAGGTTTGAATCCATGTTTCTCTGGCTGTGGCCTTTCACACTTCCCCCACCCCCTCAATCTCTTTGGAGTTTTCCCAGAATTGCTGTTGTCAATCCTGCCTCCCTCACTAACTGCACGGGTGGTCCTTGTGGAGCCACTGCTGCCACTCCTGCTGCTGATTGCTGCAGACAAGTTGGGAGTCCTTGGAGCTGCTCTCCAACAGCCAGGAAAGTATAAATCCCTTTTTCCTTTACATTGCCAACAGCCGAGTGCTAGCTGCTTGCCTTGGAATCCCGAGTGTGTTTCCCTTAGGCAATAATAAGCCACCTAAAGGGCTTTTACCTGAGGAAACACTTCTACCCTCTTAACTCCCTGTTCATGTGGCAGGGGAAGCAAGCTGCTCCCTGGTATTTTTTACCCCTGGGGGGAGGGGAAGGAAGATTACTCTTCCAAACAGGAAGCAGAATTGTAAGCATGGCCCATTCTATGAAAGAGCAATGCATTACCTATCTCAAACAGCTCCCACTTTTAGGATGTCTTTTCTATGCCAAACCTTGGTGCACTGGTCCTTGCGACTGGCTTGAATAATCCTGAGACTCAGGAGAGAAATTCATTTCCCTACACCCCCTTGCCATTCTGGCCTGACCAGTCTCTGCAACATATCCCAAATGAGATTCCTCCATGCTATGCTCAGTGCAGAATTCTCCTTCACTATGGGAGATCCCAGAGGTGTGACCAAAGGAATCTAGATGGATGATGATACTGGGAAGGGGAAGGAACCTTAAAGAGTCTGGAGGTGAAATTTTTAAGCCTTTTCAGACTCCAATGTTTTATGGAAGTCTCTGTATTGGAATTGGGAAAAAAGGACTCCTGAATTCAGTGCCTGTATCCTGTCATATATATTTGTTGATTGCTTGTTTTAATATTTTATTTTGTTTGTTAAGTTTTGTTACACTATGTCACTTTTAAGTTACTGGGTAGTTCAGTGGATTGAGAGTCAGGCCTAAAGACAGGAGGTCCTAGGTTCAAATCTGGCCTCAGACACTTCCTGGCTGTGTGACCCTGGGCAAGTCACTTAACCCCCATTACCTAGCCCTTACCACTCTTCTGCCTTGGAACCAAAATACAGTATTGATTCCAAGATGGAAGGTAAGGGTTAAAAAAAAAAAGTTACTGTGTTTTGACAATTAGCTATATGTGATGTTATAGTGTCTTTATTTGTACCTCCCCATATGACTGGACTGGAGAAAATACCATTGTAAAAGTATCTTTGAGTTGTTCGTAACAAGAAGTAAGGGTCCATTTAGCAGCTGAAGTGAAGTGCTATAGCACTATTATAATCCCAACCTCTGCATTTATAAAAATGTAATGGATGAAACATATAAAGACATGCTTTTACTGCTGTTACAGTCTCATACCAGAGGAGGTGGGAAGATTTTCCTATGGGGTATGGTACCTCTGGATGGCTCTCAAGAGGGAGCATTACTCAGATAGCCTAGTGGCTTCTAGATGGTTGTTTATATTCGTAACTTTTCAGCTTACTCTACCCCTCCACCAGAATGACTTAGATTCTTGGTGACATTTTAGACCCAAAAGGTTTTCTTGAAGTAATTACAGTACTACTATTTTTTTAAAAAGCTGTTTTCTTAGTGAAAATTAATGTATCCTGAGTTGAACACCTTCCGGGGGGTTTGGGGGGGGGGGAGAATTGTATAATTGTCATAAATTTCTAGTTTTATAAAAGTTTTTCTTGTTTTGAGAGTAAATTTAGGATAAGAAATTTGCTACGTCCCAGAATCCAGTAAGTGAACTGCTTGGAGAAGGCACCATGGAGAAGTCTACAGAAATCTCACACTGAACCAAAAGATCCAGAATGAACTTTGGGATGTAGTGAAATTGAACTGTAGGGGGGTTGAATGCATTTATTTTGTATGTATACTCTTATGCCAAAGGGGACTGTCCCCTAATTGGCTATTTGTCAATGTGCCTAGCAATCATTGGTTTTGTTCTCTTGCCCTTTTATCCCCAAATTATTGTAATTTATAAGTTGGTTATGTTTACATGATCCATTGGGGAGACTAGTCTCCCAAAGGTCCCAGGGGGATGGGAGAGGGGAGGGAGATTGTGTAATATATTACTATATTACCCTAAAAAAAAAAAACTACGATTCCCAGCAAAACTATTCCTATCCCACTCTCTTCCTGTCATTACATGCTGCTGTAGACAGGATATAAATCAGCAGTTCTCAACCTCTCAATTTGTAGCAATGAGAATACATAATGCATATCAAGTATTTACATTCCAAATCATAACTGTAGCAAAATTACAGTTTTGAAGTAGCCGCCAAAATAATTTTTTGGTTTGGGGTCACTGCAACATGAGGAACTGTATTGCGGGGTCACAGCATTAGAAAAGTTGAGAACCACTGATATAAATTCTGTGGAGTTCTGTCTCTTGTTCTCTTTTCTTCCTGTCGTGGCTTTGGTGGAGTGGGCTTTTTGAACAGGTAGAAAAACTTAGTAACATGTTTCTATTTTGTTAGATATTAAACTTTATAAAATATATTTGAAGCATTGGACATTAGTTTAAATCCTACAAAATCCAGAAAAAGATTGGCTTACTTCTAGGTATGATTTCCTATTTCCATAATCACAAATCATCACATAGATCACTTCAATGTCTTAAGAAAATTTTAAAATTCCTCCTTTTGGCAATAAGCATTTGTGATGGAACAGGAGACCCAATATTCTCAGTAAACCAATTCATTAGCTAGAATTTTACAACATTTAGCAAGTTCTTTCACAGAGCTGAGGTTTTATAACCTTGATAAACAGAAAGCCCTAAGGAAACTCATAAAGGAAACACTGTTACAGTAAGTTATTGTTATACACTTTAAAGCAAAATATATTCTATTAAATATTTAACAATTTTTGAACAGTTAGACCACATTCTTTTAACAGCTTAATTAATAATCTATCAACATCTGGATTAAAAGGTAAATTATTTTGCTAATTGCATTTCCCATAGAAAGGTTTACCAAATTTCATAATATAAGAAAAAATTTTAGAAACACAATAATAGCATGTATATTATATATGAAACAAAACTTATTATTGGGGGAAGGGAGGGAGAAAATCTGAATCCTAAAATGTCAGAAAACAATTGTCAAAAATTGTTTCTACATGTAACTGAAAAATTAAACAAAAACAAAAAAAAATAAAGATTTTTTTAAAAAGTAAATGGATGCTGAAGAAATGTAATCAGTGATTGTAAGTAATTCTTTTAGGAATTGAAAGGGTCATAGATGGAAGATGATTTCTATAGTTAAGGCAGCATCAACATTAGGAATTTAAAAATATAAGAGTAATCATCTGGGGTTCTGGTTGTAGGTATATGGTACCTAGCAAGTAACTACATGTGGAGCTAAACTATGAGTTCTCTCAGTTTGGTATATGGGCATATTTCATTTATTGTTTCCATACCACAATAAAGGACATATCAACCAACCCCCCAAAAAAAACAACTTATTTTTTCAGATGATGTCAATTTAATATGAATGTATTTCCAAGTTACCTAGAAAACCATTCCTTTTATCATCTTTGACATTTTATACTAATCACATCTAAAACTCTGTACAGTTATCTAATATAAAGTAATTATGTTGAAGTAAATAAATAACAACAATAACAATAATTAATATTTATGTAGTGCCTACCAAGTGCCAGGCATTGTGCTAAGCACTGCATAATTTTCGTATTATCTGATCCTCACAACAACCCTGAAAGGGGAGTGCTATGATTTATCTCCCTTACAGATTAGGAAACTGAGATAAACAGAAGTTAAGCCATTAAGTCCTGATTTACTTATAGAGGGCTGAACATCACAATTATCCTAATAGAAGAACACAACTCACTTAAAATGATATTAGAATAAATTCAATCATATCTGGATCTATACTTACAAATGGTATTATTCAGAATGTCAATATTCCCAGGTGCCACTTCTTGCTAGCACTTTACATTATAAGGCCTGCTACTTTCAGTTAGTCTCCTGCCAAAGATTTCAAGAGAGTCTTGTATTATTACCCTTCTTAAGATCTCTGAAAATTCTCTGAAGCATGAAAATTGCAAATGTAGCTTTTATATAATAATGAAATTATAAACACTAAATAAAACTAAATAAGATCCAAATAGACCTTTCTAATGGTCCTTCAAAGACAAAATTTTAGTATATCTTCAAATAAGCCCATTACACAAATTTATTAAGTTTCCATCACAAAAAATAACTATATCTTCCTCAAATCCTTCTGAATTCAAGAGACCAAAACCTTCTTTAAATTCCTTTCCAAAACTCAAAACCCTTTTTACTTTCAAACTCTACTTTCTTAAACTTTCTCTATAATATATCCCTCCAAAGGAATTTAATTAAAGCTCTTCAAAACTGAACTTCTCTTGGTCTTCATATTCTGATCCAATATTTCTCTTATTTTCTTAATTCCTCTAATCTTTATTTCCCCAACTTCCAAACTATCTGTAAAACTTATCTCTACACCACTGAATTTTCCCCTTTCAGCTTGTTTTTATTACAGAACAAAAATAATAATATTGTTGACTTTGGGATTTGGGAAAGACTTTAATCTAGTTTACCTAATGAAGTTCTTTTATATTTTTTACAGAAGAAAAAATAGCAAAAACACCAAAACATTCCAAATCAACTTTTACTTACTCTTTATTCCTTGATTTAAACACGTTTCTCTCTTTTCATGGTCACAGAAAGTTATTAAATCACGTTCTTTCCTGGTATTACATTCTTTAGAGAAAGAGTAATAAAGGTCTAAATGCAATTACTACACAACTTTAATCATTTATTTTTGTTTTTCCTTAAAACAAATTCTTCAGATTGTTATGTCAAAACTCACCAAAACATTTCAGTATTTATAAAAACACTCAAACCAAAATTTGCAAATTTTACAGTATAGAACTTATATTTCAGTCACCACAAATTCCTGAAGACTGAAAAAAAAAAGATTCCCTTTCCTTCTTATCAGTGTGTCTCTTGTCTGTCTTCCCAAGAATGGCTAGACATAAAAAGAGACAGAAATAAAGCTCTTAAAATTTAAAAGAAAAAAATGATTTTCACTTTTTTTCCCCAGTAGCTGATCAAGTCCCAGGATAAAGGTAGAACACATATAATAGACACCTTGAATTGCTAGCTATGGAAGTTTTCCCTTCTTATTTCCCAAAGCAAATTTAATAATTAAAAAATAAGTGCACACAATTTTTCTAAAAACAGTTTCAAAGCTTAAAGGCTTTGAATTTAAAGTCTGCATTAATTCAAAGTCCCTTTTTCAGACCAAATTCAGGACCCATTGGGATTCTTATTTATCTTAGCCAATCTGCATCTTTTGAGAGCTCATATTCTTAGTCATCCCCTTCTGGATGGGAAGCTTCCCCTGATTTCAGACCAATAATAACTTCCCTAAGAGGTATCTTATCATCAGCTACTAGAGCTAGCTTTTACATAATCTAATAGCACTCCTTTTTTGGTCATTCTGGGCTCCACTAGTAGTTTCTCTTTGTCCCAAACTACTAGAATTTTCTCCAGGTGAGTACCCATGAGTATACTAATACCAGATTCCATTGTTCCCTTAAAGAGAATTTTCCCCAACAATGTGGAGGATAAACTTGGCTCAGCACTTTGGTATACCAGATTCCTATTAATTCCTCTAAGGGAATCTTCCCTGGGATATTATTCCTCAACAGTGTGGAGCTTTACCTTAGCTAGGGAAGATTTGAGATCCAAAGAGTCAGACCTTAGGAACTGCCTTCTGTAGAGAAATCCTTCCAAAATTTAACTAGAATACTCTAAGGAGTTACTCAAAGAGGTTGCCCTGGAGGCTAGGGTCCACTCTTTTCATGGTTGCTAACTGTCTCAACTGAACTGAGGTAAACTGAGGAAACAAGATCAAAGCTATGCAATTTACTGGCAAGGTATGCAATTGCAAGATTTTCCAGGGCCTCCTTAAGTAAGCACAAGGACCCTGAAGAGAGGGTTGAGTTTTTATAGTACAGTTACAATTATTTTTAGAATTTCTATTTTTATATTCTATTTTTTATATTTAGGGACTTTCAATTACTCAGGCATGCTAGATTTGATTGGTTGCAAGAGTTAGTTACAGATACTGTACAGATAATAGCCGATTTTTTTTTTTGAAATGACAAGATCTACAGAAAAAAAATCAACTTAGCTCAGGAACATGGAATGTAACTTCAGCAACTACACAAAATGTTAGTAATGATATAAAATGGAGTGAATTGATTCTCTCAAAACTCAAAACTATAGTCAAACTGGATTAATCTTTTGCCTCCTACCCCACATATTAACACAACCTTGATGCTTTTCTGTTAACTCTTTTCTGGGACATCATTTCTCTTCCCCTGGCCCTTTAGTTCCAATTCATCCTGTAAAATTCACTTCAAATGTTCTCCTCATTGTTCATCTACCACCACCACCCCCTATTAAAAATAATCTTTACCCTGGATCCTCACAAAATACTTTGGAAACTATAAAACATTTCCAATACAATTTTTATCTAATTTCCCTACTACTTAGAAATTCTGAGTATAAAGTTTTGCACACAACAGGACCTAAAATGTTTCTCATTGTTGGAAACAGTATTTTGAACTATTGCCTTTGAACTTTGAAATGGAGGATTTTATGTACTGAAGCATTAGTATGGTAACACATGGATAAGGAACCTTTATTTTTATTTTTACCTTTTTATTCATTATATTTAGTAATATTACAATGGTAAAGCCTCATTGTAACACTTATGGATCCATACATGCTCTGATTTCCTTTTAACCATCTCCAACTAAACCTCCTTAAACAGGGTCCATGCCAGATTTACTACAGTGTTATATCAACATTCCAGTGTATAACTAAACTATTACATAGTAAAGACTGAAAACTCATTTTGCAAATCATCCCTCTTTTCCTCTAATACATAGTTCTCATCTCTCACTCCAAAGGAAACTAAATCTTTTCAACTAAAAGTTGACTAAAATTTCCAAAGGAAACTAAATCTTTTCAACTAAAAATGACTAAAAATTTATTCTGACCAATAATGGCTCTTATAAGTAACTACACTTGAAAAGAGGAAAAGCACTATATCTCAGCAAAGAGGTAGAATGTTATATAAACTATAGTTAAAAGCATATAACTTTCCAAGGGTTATCAGTTTACTTGGATTCTAAAGTTGGGAAAAATAATAGAATGTAATCGCACATACTTTGTATGAATTTTGTGTTTACTTATTCCTGTTTCCCACCTCCCAGGGAAGCACTTCTTTTGCCTTCAAAAAAAAAAAACAACCCCAAACACCTTAAGCTCCATGAAGATAGGAACTGTTCATTCATTCATTTTTGTATCCTCCAATATACTTAATGTTTGTTGAACAAAGGCTCACTGATGTTCAATCAGCACCTATATATATACCCAAGCTAGCTAAGCCTCTACAATATTTTTGTCCATGTCTACTCTGAGAGGTAATTGATACATTAATATAATGAATTTCATTACTGCTAGTGTTAAGCTCTTAAGTAACTCAATTTCATTACATACAAAGTAAATAACTTCATTATATGTCTTCAAGTTTTCAGTATTTGCACATACATCTATAAGATATTCTTTAAATATACTTTTAAAAATATCAACTTTTGCTCTCTAGCATTTCTGTACTCTCAAAGCATAATTTCTAAGGGAAAATAGGCCAACTGAATAAATTTCAAAATGATCAAACAGATCTGAAATCAGGTCTTTTTAATTGCAGATCCAGTTCTCTATTCACCTGAAGTTGGAAGCCTTTCCTGATTCCCCTGCTGATACTTAATCTTTCTCCTTTCCCCTTTCTCTCTCTTTATATGTACATATACCTACTCAATAACACACATACATATATATCTTGTCTCCTTCAATATAAGTTCTTTAAGGACAGAGACTGTTTCATTTTTGTCCAAGTATCTTCAGTAACAGGCACAGAGTAGACTGATGTTGTGTGTGAGGCAAAATAGCACCATCCTGCCACAGGCCTGGCCTCCCCTGACCTCAACATTATGGTGGGAGGAGCTTGGGGGGGGGAGGGATATAGAAAGGCAGCAAGAAAGGGGGGGAAGGAGGGGGAATGACTCTTGACTTCTAATCTTGAAGAGACTGCAGGTATTACTGATGAAGAGTATAGGCCTTAAGCCAGCTAAATGGAGACTCTATAATTGGTTAATCCTTCCTTAAGAAAAATCTATCTATATCTCCATGCTCTCTCATCTTTTCGCTTAATCAATAAACTTAAAACTGGCTGTCTCAGACATTTACTAGTTATATGACCTTGAACAAGTCACTTTGATTTATTCCACTGGAGAAGAAATGGCAAAGCCATTACAGCGTTTTTGGCAAGAAAATCCCATAGACCATATGACCCACAGGATCATAAAGCATCAGACATGAATGAACAACAACAAAGTCAAAGTAAAATGGAAAATGGCTAATTAGCAGCATTTCAGAACTGCTTTATGTCCTATTAGCCCTACATGCTAGCTTTTCAACAGATAATTAACACTAGTTGTGTTTTTAAATTCTATTAATTCTGCTCAAATCATTCGGTTGATATTTACTATATTTCTTTATATGAAGTATTCCAATTTGTATAAGAATAAACTAACTTTCCTATGTAAAAAACAACTCTGGCTGAGTCTCTATTTTTATAACACTGGAAAGCTACACTGTCCTTGGTGTCAGGAACTCTTGGGTTCCAGTCTTTAGCTTTAGCTTTGAGAACTTGGGCAAATCACCTAATTGCTCGGTGCTCCAAGCAACTAAGAATATAAATTGTCAAAGAGGAGAGCTGATGAAAAGTGTTCCCTTCACAAATGAAATCAGAGGTCTGCAAGTTCAATTAATAAGTATTTTATCATTATAATAGAAAAAATCCTAAAGTATATTTCATGTTATATATAGCAAATGGGTATCATGTTGCTTGCTTTCTCAAATGGGTGGGAAAGGGACTGAAGAAAGAATTCTGAAACTCAAACATTTTAGACTATTTAGAAAAAAAAGAAAAAATTATATACAATACACCATAACAGTGTACCATAACAGTACTGATCAGGGGATCAGGAACTAAAGTTTGAAAGGTCTAAGAGACAGAGGGGACAGATAAAAAGAAGCACTACTTCCTCTCTTAGGTAGAGCTACACAAGGGAAGGTGAGAGATATGGTCAAGGTTAGAGCTGAAAGGTAAGGAGGAAATCCCCTTCAGTCTCTGGTTTCTTCCCTTGATAGATATTATCCTGATCCCCTTAGCACATTAGATGAATAAGATGTTCAGTTTTTTCTGGATTAATAAGATCTATTTATTCTTTGTAGTATTTAGGAATGGTAGGTTTAGGGTAGAGGGAAAATTAGGAAATCCCTAATTTCTATTTTAACCTAAATTCCCCTCAGGGGTTGAGGGTGCAGGTCTCGGGACCTGAGTCCCTAGTGAGATTGTGGAGTCAGACTGTTGTATTTTCCTGATATATAGAGGATGTACAGTTATTGAAAAGAACAACTGAAAATCTTCTTGGGTGGATAGTCCCTTATCTTCCCCAAAGGGAAAAAGTCTCTATCCACTACTGAGGAAGGAGGGCTAATCTGATTTTCTTCAGATAGATGAGGGATCACAACAGATTGAGCTCAGTAAGATGCTCCTTTCTCTTCAAGTTCAAAAGAAAATAGAACCTCTCAACTGCTGACCTCCTTTTCTTGGCTAGAGGTTCTAGCCCCATCCCCCGTTGACAGCAGAATTCCATTCTCTTCCTGCATGATGTTTTCCTGCAAACCAAGTCCTTGCAATGCAGTCTGTAACTCTCAAATCCACAACAGAAAGATTTGTATAACCTACCTTCTCTAACTATCCACAATAGGTTTTGCTCTAAATCATTTGGTGACTATGATCAAGAGGGAAAAAATCCTTTTTCAAACAAATTTTTGACTATGGGCCAAAATTTCAAACTTACTTTGAAACATAAATTCAACTTTCAAAGTAAAATATTAATTTATTACATTATATTAACCAAGTGCCTGTTCAGATACAAAGCCATTTTTTTTATTTAAAGGATAGTTCAACAGTTTTATCCCAAAATTTTATTTATTTGATTCTTAAAATCATTTCAGTAACTTTAAGATGAGAAACTTTTACTAGTATCTTGACCAAAACATAAAAGGAAGCTAAATGCAAATGAATTTCAATGATTAATCTTAGTGTTATATAACATGATAAAACAACTTCCCCTCTTCTCAGAGAGACAGGTGATTAGGGATTCAAACTACAGCAATGATCCTCAGACCTAATCACTTTGGCCAGTTTTACTAAATAGCTTTTCCTTGATAAGAAAAATCTGTGTGGTGACAGCATACAAGGAAATGACTTGTATATAAACAAAAGGCATTAACAAAACTTAAAAAAATTTATTTTAATTGGCTCTTCATAATTTTCCATTTTTAATTCCAAGTAACTTTAGTGGCAGTATCTTGCTAGGGCAGGGGGTTTATGAAATAATCACATTTCTATCACCTAGACTTAAAATAAGAGGCTTGGGGGGGGGGGGGGGGCGCGCGGCGGCAAGACTTTTTTTTAAATATGGAGACCAGGACATGCCAGGCAAGTTAGATCACTAAAATCCTCCAGAGAGAAATAACTAAGGACCCTGGGAAAAGCCTTGAGTATGTCAGTGTCCAAGTCTATCTGCCCTGCTTCCAACTCAGGTCCTCCAGCCATCACTGATGGAAATAATAAGAATAAAGGGTCTAACTATTCACTAACAAAACCAACTGTTACCTGTTAGCTCAAGAGCCCAGGTTTAGTAGCAAATCTTCTGGTCCAGCCTCCCTCAGCTATCAACCTTAACTCCTCAACAAGAAAACCTACTAAAATCATGGAAAATAAATTATTGACACCAGAATCCTTGACACTGTCAAATAGTTGGACATCAGAAATGGATTACTTTTTAATTCAGGATAAATGACATGGCAGTTTGAAATGAATATCTGATAGGCCTCTTAAACTCAACAGGTCCAAAACAGAACTTATTATCCCTCCCTCTCACCCCTACAAAACCCTCTCCTATTTCCTACTTTACTATATTATTGTCATTCTAGTCATTCAAGTTCCCAACCTCAGTGTCATCCATGATTCCACTCAATCACTCCACAAATCTTATCTCTTACCAAATCTTATTCATAGCATTTCTTGTATATGACCCCTTCTCTCCTCTGCCACTGTCACCATCTTACTATAGGTCCCATCACCTCATACCTGGATTATTGCAATAGCCTGCAAGTGAGTCTACCTACTTTAAGTCTTTTCCTCTGCCAATCCATCTTCAATTCAGCCACCAAAGTGATTTTCCTAAAACACCATATTATTCCTCTATTCAATAAACTACAGTGGCTCCCTATCACTTCCAAGATCAAATACAAAAAGTTGTTTGGCATTCAAAACCGTGAATTTTAGACTTACTCCACCCTGCTTAGTCTTTAGAATTTTGGTAACCTGGAATGTATACACCCCCACTTAAGGATTAAGTGTGGGGGAGGAAGGTCTATGACCCATGTGTGCTAGCAAGGGACAAATCAGAAACAATTGACCCCCTGAGCTGTCCAAAGCCAAGTTTAAGCCACCATTGGTACATGTAAGACACAGGAAGGGACGTAAAGAACTGCCTTTATATTTCACGTTGACTTCCTCTGAGAGGGAGCTTGGCAGTGGAATTTGACTTGGAGGAGCTGGAGTGTGAGACCTCAGACTGCTTCCCTGAGATGATCATGTGGTGAGTGTTAAGACTGATTCCCCTTTCCTTGGCTTTCTGGAGGCACCAGCCTCCAAGAAGGCCTCTCAACTTGGAGGAGGCCTTGTGACTGGAAGCCAAGCTAGATTTAATCTTCTGGGAAGGCCCCTTGGCTGAGGCCTCTGAACTCCTGTCTGGCTCAGACCAGGCCAGAGCAGATCTTCTTCCCTTTTCCCTCCTCTCATTCTTAATTTCTTCCTTCTATGGTAAATAAACCACCATAAAATTCCATCCTGACTTGAGTATTTCTTTGGGATTTAGAATTTAAATCCCTGTCGACTAACAAAAAATATATATTCAGTCTCAACCCTAAATTTTTATACTTAACAAAATCCTTCATAACTTGTCCCCTCCAGCATTTCCAGTCTTCTTTCTCCTTAAACTCCACTACTTATTCTTTGGTACAGTAATACTCACCTCGATGTTGTTCCATGTCATGAGCAAAACAGTTCATTTCTCAACTCCAGATATTTTCTCTTGCTGGCTTTCCCACCCATGTCTAGTATATGTCTAGTATACTCTCTCTCCCTTTATCTCTACCTCTAACCTTCTTTTAAATCCCAACTAAAATCTCATCATTTACAGGAACCCTTTCCCAATCCCTCTTAATTGCAGCACCTTACTTCTCTAAATTATTTCCTATTTATCCTGTATAGATCATGTCTGCATAATATTTGTTTGTATGTTGTCTCTCTATTATTATATTGAGAGCTCTGTGAGGGCATGAGCTGTTTTTTTGCTTTTTTTCATATCCTCAGTACTTAGCACAGCACCCGGCACACAGGGATTAAATTTATTGTATAAGTATCATATATAACATATAAATAAATTAAATTTATTAAATGACTTGGTCCTCCAGCCCTGGGTTTCTCTCTTACTCTAATCTATTTTCCACTCAACTGGTAAAGTGATTTTCCTAAATGATACATTCAACCATGTCACCTATTCAATCCAGAGACTGCCTATTACTTCCAGAGTCAATTAAAAAAAAACAACTCCCTGGTATTTAAAGCTCTTCACAATCTGGCCCCTTATTACTTTTCCAATGTATCTTTTTTTAAACCCTTACCTTCAATAAATACTGTGTATTGGTTCCAAGGCAGAAGAGTGAAGGGCTAGGCAATGGGGGTCAAGTGACTTGCCCAGGGTCACACAGATGGGAAGTGTCTGAGGCCAGATTTGAACCTAGGACCTCCCATCTCTAGGCCTGGCTCTCAATCCACTGAGCTACCCAGCTGCATCCTTTTCCAATTTATTTTTTAATTTTTATTCTATGTAGAGGTACTGAGGACTTTTCCAGGTCTAAGTTGTTATGAATTCTCTGATCTCAAACTTTTGCCTTCTTGGTATTAAGTAACATTTTATTTATACCTTAAGGTTATGGGGGTTGGGGGGTTTCTTCAAATGTTTTCAATTATGGTGTCTTTTTCTTTCTCCCTACTCAGAAAAAAAAAAACCCTACAAAATCCTTATAACACATAAGTTTAGTCATTCAAAACACATTTCCTCCCCAGACACTTCCCAGTTGTGTGACCCTGGGCAAGTCACTTGACCCCCATTTCCTAGCCCTTACCACTCTTCTGTCTTGGAGCCAATACATAGTATTGGCTCCAAGACAGAAGGTAAGGGTTTAAAAAAAAAAAATTTCCATACAGGCTATGTCCAAAAATGGTGTTAATGTTCACTTGATTCTTCTTGCTTCATTCTGCATGAATCCTTATAAATCCTCCTAGTAATCTTTCTTCTTTTTTTTAAGTCGTTCCTTAACTTCTGTCTTAGAATTAAGGCAGAAGAATGGTAAGGGCTAGTCAATGGAGGTTAAGTGACTTGTCCATGTCACACAGCTAGGAAGTGTCTGAGGCCATATTTGAACCCAAGACTTCCTGTCTATGGGTCTGGCTCTCAATCCACTGCCCCCTTCTTCATTTCTTAAAGCACAATATTACTTGATGTTAATATACCACAATTTGTTCAATCATTCTCCAAACACTGGGTTGCCCCTTAGTTTCCAGTCCTTTGTTAATTAAAAAAAAAAAGGCTTCTATAAATAATGTTTATACATATTGGACCTGTTCCCCCCCTTTTTCTTGATCTCCTTGGGGTACAGATGTACTAGTAGTATTGATAGGTCAAAGCACAGGTACAGTATTAACTTTTGGGCATAGTTCCAAACTGCTTTCCAAAATGTTTAGACCAATTCACAGCTCTACCAACAACACATCAATATGACTATTTTTCCTTTCCAATATTTGGCATTGTCCTTTAAAAAAAAAATCAGCTTTGCCAATCTAATCTGTGTGAGATGGATATAAATTTTTTTTCTCTTGTGATTTGGAGCATTTTTCATAATGCTAAAAATAGCTTGGATTTCTTCCTTGAGAACTTACTGGTCATATCCTTTAACCATTTATCAATTGAAGAACGGCTCCTATTCTTATACATTTAATTCAGTTCCTTATGCTTCTAGATGAGACCTTTTATCAGAGAAACTTGCTGTAAAGATTCAATGGTTTCTCTTTCAACCTCAGGTGTACTAAATTTGTGCAATACAAACCTTCCATTTTAAAATCTTCTGTCTTCAATCCTCTCTACTGCTTGATTATAAACATTTTTCCTATCTGTAGATAGATTTCCTTCATGATTCTCTATTTTTTATGATGGGATTTTATATCTAGTTCATAAGAAGGCCTTCAAACAAAGACTGCAGGACTATTCGTTGGGCTATATTAATATGGGTTAGTGCAAATGGCTGTCATGGTGTCTTCTAATTTTGAGATTCTGTGATCCAATTTAAATATTCTAATTCAACAACCTGTCTCCAAAAGATAAATGAAATATTAAGGGAGACAGGTGAACCAGGTAAAATTCAAATTTGCACTTTTCCCTAAAAATTATAAACATTTATTAAAGTACATTAAACTTCTCATTAATATAAGAGTTTCAAACTCAGCTCCTTTTAACTCCAAATCCAGTGTTCTTTCCACTACACTACAGTTTTTCTGGACAATCTAAGACTTCTTAGTGCAAATTAAGAGGTTTAATTTCAATGCATGAACATATCTTACTGTGTGTGTGTGTATACACAACCCTGTATTCAAATATGCTAGTCCATATGTGACTGTGTGTCTTGCATGTACTTTATATGATATTGTCTTTCCTATTGAGAATGTGAACTCCTAAGGGCAAGAACTGCTTTTGTTTATATTTGTATTTGTATATTTGTATTTGTATGCATTTAGCACAATTATCAAACATATAGTCATTGCTTAATAAATATTTGTTGACCCAATGAGAATACAAGAATGTAAAAAGTTTAGCTTAACTACTTCAGAACAAATGAAGAAGCACTATGAAACTATTTCAGAACCAAAACTTAGAACCGATATGATAGAACTTTAAAAAATTTATTTTCTATGTCTACACAATTAGCATTATTATAAAGTTCAGCAGAACTACTACTTTATCTCTGATCCAAAGATAAGCAACCAAGATTTCAGAGTAGAAAAGACCTGGGTCAAGTGAAGTGGTTTCTATGCTTGGCTTCATTAACTTGTTATGAAACCACTGACAACTTACTTGAGCTTTCTGGGCTTCTATTCCATTCAATTGTTGAATCTGGGGGAGGCATAGTTAGCAGTTTGTGGGGGGACAAGTTTGGGAATTTTATGTCCTGTAAACTCAATATATCAATAATGTAATATGGCAGCTACATGAGTTAATGTAAACAGCCTGCATTAAGAGAGTAATATCTTCCAGGAATAAAGATATGATAGTAGTTTTTGTCTATGTTCATGCTGGCACCACATTTTAGAAAGAATGCCAATAAGCTGGATATTGTCTAGGGAAGAACAAGAAGAATGATGAAGTACCTCTGGTCCAAGTCAAATGAGGAAACTAGTTGAAGGAAATGGGAGTGTTTACTCTGGAATAGAAAAGATTCAGCAGGTATATGACAGCTATTTTCAAGTATTGGGCAGTCATGTGAAAGGGATTAGACTTATTTTGCTTGGCCCCAATGGACAAAATTAGGAGTAATGAATGAGTAGAAAGAAATTGCAATGGTAAAAATTTAAGCTTAACATTAGAAAATTATTCTCAAGCAATTAAAATCTTAAAAAATGAAGCAGGCTGCCTCAAAAGGTCTGCAAAAACCACAAAACTACTTCTTGTATTCTACAGTGGATACTTTAAAAAAAATACAGGCTATACTAAAAGACTCACAAGTTCCCTTTTTCCAACTCTGAAGATCTATGATACAATTTAGAAATATACTCATGTAACACCCTATCCCCAAAAGATAAATGAAATATTAAGGGAGAGAGAAAGAAGAAGCAGGCTAAGCTAAAATTTGCATTTTTCCTACAAATTATAAATATTATGCTAAAATAAGCAACTACTTGAAAAAAGTTAGTTTTTGAAACAATAAATAATACTTTCATTTCTTCCAAGGGATTTTACAATTCGGTTTGCCATTAATTCAGACTGGCCTGTCTCTTCCTCCCCCAAGATTATTAAGGATTAGGGAAGATTAGTTACTACACTATGCTTTCAAATCTGTTTCTTCAGGCAACTTGACATGCAAAATAACAAGGCTAAAATTGTCCAAAGATGATCATTACAATCAAGATTAAGAGACTATGAAGAGAGAAATCTTTCTAGGACTTCCATTCCATGAAAATCTAGATTCAAGGGTATAAAATTTGTGACAAATAGTTTCTGCTAAAGAATCTAATAGAAAAGAGATAGTGCCTGAAGCTTCAATTTCATTGATAAAGGGAAACCCTAAATGAAGAAATTCCATCTACCAATGTAAGTCAGTCACAGGGGGGCAGCTGGAGGACTCAATGGATTGAGAGCCAGGTCTAGAGTTGAGAGGTCCTAGATTCAAATCTGACCTCAGTCACTTAACTTCCATAGACTGTCTTTCACAAAGATCAACCAAAAGTGGCTTTGAGAATAAAGAACACTGTATAATTTAAATTATTTTCTATATAAAAGATCAATCCCTGGTTCATTTCTTCCAGGTTCTAAAAATGCCCACAGGGTTGTTCTTTTATCCTATTTAAGAAAATGATTCCACAAAAATTAGTTTATAGAGTATCAAAGTTCATCTTTTTAAACACTGATGGCTCACTAAACAATCCAGTGGGCAGACAACTGATCTACAAAGCCTTACCTGTGATACCAACAAATTCCTTCCTTCCTTACCTTTAAAAATTCTAGGGGGCAGCTGGGTGGCTCAGTAGATTGAGAGTAAGGCCCAGAGATGGGAAGTCCTAGGTTCAAATCTGAACTCAGACACTTCCCAACTGTGTGACCCTGGGCAAGTCACTTAACTCCCATTGCCTAGCCCTTGCTGCTCTTCTGTCTTGGAGCCAATACTGTGTATTGGCTCCAAGACAGAAGGTAAGGATTTATTTTTTAAAATTCTAGTAGGCTGTATTATTTCTATAGTATAAAAGCACTTTCAAAGTGTAGCTCATGAACTAAACAGATGTGGATAATATGTAAATTTATTTTCTGCTCACAAATCTCATGTTCAAACTTAGTTTCAATACAAATTTTGCTAATAGTAGAGTTACAGAATTTATATGCTTGTGCCAGTAGCTCTCTATAAATATTTTTTATTAACAGTATTCTTTTTTTAAAGAATTATTTTAGGGAATTATTGAGTTAAAAACCAAGGCAAAATATGAGGAATACAGATAATTTTCCAAAATACAAAGGGATGATGTATTTGGATTCAGAGGGCATGGGTTTCAAATCCTGTTTTTAATGTTTACTGCCAATCACTTAATCTTTCATGGACATGAATTGCCATATTAATAAAAAAGAGGCAACAACTATATGGCCTCTGAGGTCCCTTTCAGGTATAGGTGTATAATCTTGTAACTACAAAATAACCTTTGGCTAGTCTTCTCTATATACTTACACCTTTTTAAAGGTGTACATTTTGAACATTCAGGAAAGGTGGGTTTGTGGAATTTCAATTACTAAAACCAGGGGAATAATATCCTTTTACAGGAGAAAAAAGGTAGCAAGGTAACTAGTCAGGCTAGCTCCTAGTGCACCCTTTAGTCACTGACTACACCCAATTTCACAATAACTCCAAAGCCAGCCAACAAATTTAAAGTGACCAAATGATTCCTCGAATTTATCAGAGGAAAGGAAAATGGGAATAGGTGAAATTTAATACAGAAAAAGGATTTAAAAACTAGGGAACTTTTATAAGCTTTGGAAAACATTTTTTCATTGTAAGATTGTGCCTGCTTAATCATATAACCCCAATCCTTGGCTATTTCAACTTTAAACATGCAAACATTTAGCAGGGTTATTCAGGGCTTCCTGCTCCACAAATAATCTGCCCTTCCCCCAAAACCCATCAAATCACTTAAGTTTTGTGGATAGTAGGATCACAGAACTTGGGAGACTTAAGTTTTGAGCTGGATCTATATAGTAACTATTTATAAAACTATGAAAAATGCCAATTTTTTTGTAACCTAACATATACATGAGAATTACAAAAATTTTCTGAAAACTTTGAAAAGTATAAGAAATGCAATTTTTAGGAGCATTCTATGCCCTGAGAAAATCAATTATAAAGGATGTCTAACCACATTTCCTTCCCACTTCTATTCCCTCCAAATTCCTATCCTATGAAATTTCAATCTTTCTCACAATTTCATAATACTATCACATTTGTTGTCAAGTTAACCAGAAAAAAATTAATATTCAACTCAATATTTAAAGCCCTAGTAAATAGGAGGCAAAAATTATTCTTCCTGAAATGAAAGAATAGTATTTGGTGTTCGATACATGTCTTTTAGTGTCTCAGTATTCTCCATTAATTAAAGTGTTTGACAAAAGGAATAAAACCACATTTATACCCCACTTGGTAATTAACACAGCTCAGTGCTTTCAGTACCTAGAAGACTAGCTGGGAGAAGAAAAGTTCCATACAATTCTGCAATTTCTTACTTTTATGAAAAGCAACCTGTTTCCTACAGACTAACAATACCAGGGTCTTTGGGGTGCAAACCTCAAAAGCTATATGAAACTCTTTGTGAAAGAATGTTTTAATTTATTTTGAATACTGAAAATTGACACTGAAAAAAATGGTAGGAATAATATGGGATATAGCCAGGCATTTTCATGGTGGGAGGTGAAACTGAGAAATGTAAAGAGATCAGCCTACTTCTGAAGGGTCCTTTAAGGTATAAATAACCATAGATTGATTCGAGGCACTCACTCAACACAAAAGCTTTTCCCCCAATCTCTGAATTTATAAAGTTAGAAAAAAATAAAATGTCTCCCTATAAGTAAACTGAATGGCAGTTGAATAAACAATTCCTTTAGCAGAATATAAGAACAAATATTTTAAGCAATTTAACCCTACAACTAAATATATATGGGGAAGGGAGGAAAGTCTGCCCATAGGCTTCGAATCTGTAAATAACTCAAATCTTCCTGGAGTATTTTTAAAAGGCCTAAATTTCTCCCTGAGAAGAAACACAATATTAACTCTTGCCCTTAGTTCACTTTTCCCACCCAGAAATTGAAAGTTCACATTGCCACCTCTATTCCCTTATAAATGTCCTTTGTGAAAGGAACAGCATACAAGGCTCTCCTTAAAATCATCTAGCCTATGATACATCCTTAGAGCCTGAAACACAGCAAAGTGGAAGGAACAAAGCACTGACGTCAATTACTGGAGATTAACCCCCGAGACTAGTAGCAAGTAAAAAGCCTTTAAATATCAATATCCAACTATAGGCAACTGAAGTGAAGTGGGGAAACAGCTATCTGGGGGTGTGGTGAGGGAGGGGGACTTCATGATAGATGGATACCTGGGGGGGTAGGGGGATAGTTTCACTAATTACATATTTATTACAAGTACACGCCCTCCCTCATGAGTGCTATTTTTACAAGATCAATTCATTAAAGATTTTAAAAGAAAAAAAGAAGGCCAGGGGAAAACGGAGGTGGGTAGAGAGGGTCTAGGTTGAGGGAAAACAAGAAGAGCAAAAAAACGTTCAAAATTGGGACCCATTTTCTCTTTAGCTACAGAAAACTTGGCCCAAACTAGAGACGTTTAAGAAAGAAAAAGTGTAAGATCTCCCAAGAAAGGGAGTAGAGACAAGTTCAGTGATGGAGAAACGCGGAGATGAGGTTTTCTTTGAGAGAGGGGGTTGGGTGTGAAGGGGAGAGAGACCCCCGCGGGGAGTGGCAGGACGAAGCCCACCGGCCTGACTCCTCCTCCCTTGCTTGCGACGGACGCTCGGTAGAGCGGGCTGGCCGGGTAGGCCCAGACAGCCCCATAGTCCTAAAAGCTTCTCACCTCCTGTCCCGACTCCGCTAGGCCCAAACCATGTCCTGGTGGCGGTGGCAGTAGCGGCGTCCCGGGCCGCGGGCCTTCGATCCGGCCTGGGCCTCTCACCGAGCACACATCTAGGCCTGGCCCCAAGGGGCCCGAGGTGAAGGGCGAAGGAACGGCCCCGAGACGCGGGCCGCAGGAGAAGCCGACGAGGGACGGCGGCGGAGGCGAGTGTGACCGGGAAACGAGGCCCTGGAAGCAACAGAGGCCCTCGGAGGAGGCAACGAAGGCAGCGGCTACGCCTCACAAGGTGGGGGGGGCGGCTGTTGCTTTGGGGGCCCAGCCCTGCTCCATGGCGGTCAGAGCGAGAGCCCTGGAGACGCAGGCAGGAAGGTGATGGCGGAGGCCGCAGCACCGGAATCCCCACCCCCGCCCTGTCCACAGTGGTGACGGCTGCGGTGGCGACTACGGAGGAGATTCTCCTTCCCCGCAGTCGGGAACTGTGACTTACCCTAGCAGCAGGACCGCCCACGTGACCCTCCCACCGCCGGGGGGAGGGGGTGAAGCTGCTCTGGCTTGGAGGAGTGAGTCACGTGACGTTTCCCTGCCCCTCCCCTCCGAGAAAGGAAAGGAAGAAGGAGAGCAGCGAACTGTGTGCGGCTCTAGATCGCGTCCTCCCCGACTCGTTACTCTGGGCCCGCTGGGCGTGCGGCCTCCTCTACGTTGCGCACGTCCCTCTGCTAGAGAGCGTTCTGGGAAGGGAGAGGGGGAGGGAGAGGGGGAGGGGTGAGGTCTGAGGCCCGAGGGCGGGGCTCTGTGCGCATGTGTATATTGTAAAGCGAAACGTAGCCCAACCCGGAATGGTCAAAATTCTAGCTGATGGGCTAGGCAAGTTCTCTAGCCTACGTCCTTCTGCTGGCCTATCTTCCTTCTGTCCGCCCTCCTTTCTTGGTGGATCGAGGGAGGAGGCAGTGCTGAAAGTTCGGCCTGATGAAACTGTTTGTTCTCTGCCCGGAGGTTTGGCAAGCGTGGTAGCAAGGCCTTCCTTCGTCACAACTTTGGCACGAGCAGCCGGCGCCCTTGCAAACTCGGCTAGGCCTCAAACCTTCAAAGTGCTGCCCCTAGTTCCCCATGTTTGAACACACGTTTTAAGCTGGTTGTGAGGAAGAAAATCAGCCATTTGACCCATGGCAAATCATAAAGCCTCAGTTTTCTTAAGAGCACCTATTTTTCAGGGTTGTGTGGGACATTTATAAAAGACTTTGCAAAATTTAAAATGATAGCTATTATTTTTAGCTGTTATTAGCCCACCCACCCACCATATAGTCACTTGTAAAAATAATCAAACAAATTAGTCTTCTATCCTTCAATATTTATCACCACATGGTGTATATAGATGGAAGGAAAGTGGTGGGTAGAAGATCTTGAACTTCCTCACGTAATAATTTTCTTCAGTATCATTTGAAAATTTTTCCTCCACAACCAAATTCAACTCCTTACATTCTGTCCTTTAACAGCAAAAACCTTGGCATAATAAGGTAGTGATTAAAAGATCCTCTTAAAACCTAGGAAGACACTAGTCAAAGTAAAATTAAGTGAGCAGAACTAGAACATTGTACACAATAACAACAATATTGTAACGATAATAAACTAATACTGTGATCCAAGACAATTCCAAAAGATCCATGATGAAAAATGTTATCCTACTCCAGAGACAGAAGTAATCAACTTGTTCAGTTTGAAGTATACTTTTTTCACTTTATTTTTCTTGCTTTTTTTTTTTGCAACATGGCTAATAAGGAAATTTTTTTCATGACTTCAATGTATATTGAGAATCATCTTGCTTGCCTTCTCAGTGGGTGGAGGGAGAGAGAAAATTAGGAACTCAAAATTTTTAAAAATCGAAGTAAAACTATACCTGGAGGCTTAAATTTCTGTTTTTTAATGCTCCTAAACACATAAATCTAAAGGTCATAAACCAAAATCTTTTAAATGCCTTATTAAATTAGAAGAGGGATTGACAGGTGGATAACCTAAGAGCTCCACTGATTTTAAAAAGAAATTGAGGGAGCAATAGATACATCAGTGGATAAAATCAGGCCTGGAGACAGAAGGTCCAGGTTCAAATATAACCTCAGACATTTCCTAGCTGTGTGACCCAGGGCACATCACTTAATCCCAATTGCCTACCCCTTAAACAAACAAACAAAATAAAGAAGGTTTACCCCCACCCTAGGAGTTTGGATTATCTCATTTTTTTTAATTTAGGTATTTTTCCATGGTTATATGATTAATGTTCTCTCCCTCTCCTTTTTCCTCCCCCATCCCAGACCCAATAAGCATCTCCACTGGGTTATACATGTATTATCACTTACTACCTATTCCATATTATTCATTTTTGTAATAATCTTTTAAAAACCAAAACCCCATATTCTATACCCACATAAACAAGTGATAAATGGTTTCCTTCTGTGTTTCTGTCCCAACAGTTCTTTCTCTAGATGTGGAATAGCATTCTTTCTCACAAGTCCCTCAGGATTGTCAGGTATTATTGCATTACTATTAGTAGCAAAATCAGTTACATATGATCATCCCATAATGTTTCAGTCTCTATGTACAATGTTCTGATTCTGTTCATTTCACTCTGTATCAGTTGTGGAGGTCTTTCCAGCTCATGTGGAAATCAAGTACTTTATCTGGATTATTTCACTTTAAGGAATATAAGGGCAAACAAGACAGTCAATCATAAAGAGGCTAAGATCAGACCCAGTGGAGGTAACAAATTTAAATCTATAGTTGTTTTACCAGACCTATGACTTCATTGGTAACAGTAACTAAAAGGAAGTAATGCCCTCTGTGGGAAATGCACCTACTCTAAGGCTTTTATTCTTATAGTTGCCTAGGATAAGAAGAAATTAAATGATTTAATCAAGATCAGTCACTATTTGAATACAAATTCATGCCTTCAATTCCCAAAACTTAATTTCCACTAGCTGTTTATATTACCTTTTATATGATTCTTTCCTCCTCTAATTTTCAATCATATCTTTTTTCTTAATATATAGTTTCTCCAGTCAGCTTGTTAATGAAACATGTTTCTTTTGCACATGTTATTCAAGATTTGGTTCCCATACTGAACATAAAAAAATAGGTATGACCCACAAGCCCTTTTTCCAGGAGTTTTTCAATCCTGACCTCTCTTTGATCTTCCATTTGCTAATTTAATGGCAGACATTTTTAAAATTCTAGTTTAAAATCCACACGTGTCTAAAGCAGCTTTTAATAACTTTTTAAATAATAGTTTTAGCTTGTACCTTTAACTAACAAATATTTTACCAGTCTAAAAATATAAATTCACCACCATTATCATGATTATTCTTTTGATAGGAATGAGCACTAGTATCCTAAAGAATGGTATTTTTTAATTTTTTCCCAAAAAGAGATTCTCTCAAAAAGATTATTCATGGAAAAGTCCTTTATGTCTCCTATTCTAGAATACAAAAGCCAGATACAGTTTCACTTATTCTCTCCTTTGCTTCAGTTTCTAAGGAAGAAGTGATCCAGGTCAAAACCATTTCCTAGGAGGCAGCTAGGTGGGTCAGTGAATTGAGAGCCAGGCCTAGGGACTGGAGGTCCTAGGTTTAAAATTTGCCTCCTAGATACTTACTAGTTCTGTGACCCTGGGCAAGTCATTCAACCAACCACCGTTGCCTAGCCCACCAATTCCTGATACTTTTAAATCCATTCATTTCTTTTGAGTGTTAGCACCTTGAATCACTTTATCCAGCTCCAGTTTAATCTTTCTAAGCTACAGTCTCTTTTGCTATTTATAAATATGCCCACATTTCTTCCCAAACCCTGGAGCAACCACCATTCTGCATTTCTTCTCCTTTTAAAGATCCTAGTCAGCTACATTCAGTACCTTACACTAATTACTCAGCTCAGTTTTAGCTTTTGATCATTCGATTTGGTTGAAACTGATCCACTATAGGTTACTAATGATTTCCGAAACTGCTGATTCCAATGACATCTTCTCTGTCTTGATTCTCTTGTGCTTCTCTGCTTTTTCACCTTGACTTTATTTTAAAATTTAAATAATTGTTATAAACTTAATAAACATCAATAGATATTTCCTAAAATTAACAGAAAGCATGAAATTTTATTATGTACACTTTAATTTTTAGGATATATTAATTTTGCATGCTAGTTTCAATAATGCTTGTCTGTGCACTTTTCTGAATTTGTTTTTCTGTATGTTTTTGTTTCATTGACAGCCTTTTCTAGCTTTTTTAGCATCATTTATCAGTACTCCATGATCCCCCAGTACATATTCAAATATATTTAGAACCAAATTCTATTGGTTCCATTCTTTTTCTTAAGGAGTACTTTTCTTAGGTAAGATTTTCTACCTGTCATTATTTATTCTCCTTCTAATTTCCCCCCTTCAGATCTCGTATTTCCATTCATATTTTTATCTCTTGCTTTATTTTTTCCATTCATTCATATATTACTTATAGCTAAGTTATTTTTTTCCCTCAGCATCTTTGTTTGTGCCTATTGTGGAATTAGTTTTTTTCACCTAGGATTACCTATTAAATTTCTCTTAATCTATCATATTCATTGTATTTGGTGTTTTCTTCTATTTACTCATATTTTCCCAGGAGTTTTTTTTTCCAATGCTTATAGGCTTCAACTTGGATTATCTGGGCTTAAACTGGTTTTCATGGTATAAACTCCATAGAAGGAATCAGGTTGATCACATCTGGCATTTTGGGACCTGTTTTGGAAGGCCAGGGCAAGACAGTCCAGGCAGCCCCTTATTGCCTCTAGTTAGTGTAGCACTGGTTGCTGGCCACTAGTCAGGTTGAAGTGGCAGTCGGCTTGCTTCTAATATCTCATCTGTCTGCAGTTTTTTACAATGCTTACCAGCCTCTTCTGGATAATTCTCATCCTTTAGTTTCTATGATACTGCTCTCTTCATTCTCCTCCTGCATGTCTTTTAGCTCATTCATTTAGCATATGAATCCCTCTTCACTTTTTTATGCTTTTTTCTTTTGGTATTCTCATTAGGTTTCATGGATTTAATTATAACATACATGCAGACCCACTCCTCTTTTTTTAAGTAAATTGTTTTATTTTTTCTTCCCAGATTACAAGTTGTTAAAATTTTCATTTATCATTTTCTGATATTGTGTAATCCATGTTCTCTCCCTCCGTCCCCTTCCTCCTCTTTCCCCAAGATGACAGGTAATATGATATAGGCTGTCCATGTATTATTATACAATACATATTTCCATATCCATCATATTGGGAAGGAAGACATATGTCACCTACACAAGAGAAAGATTCATAGAAGAAATTCAAGGAAGAAGAAATAAAATGAAGAACGGCATTCTTCATTCAGATTCCATCAGCTGAATCTACAGCATAGACATCCTTTTTCATAATAAGTTCCATGGAGCTACCTTGGGTCCTTGCATTGCTGATAACAGTTAAATCATTCACAGTTGACCATCATACTTTATTGCTATTATTATGTTCAACATTTTCCTGCTTTTGCTCACTTCACTTTACATAACTCCATAGAAGTCTTTCCAGGTTTATTTTTTGAGTGCTACAACTTGTTCAGCTATTCCCCAAATGGACACCTCTTCACTTTTCAGTTCTTTGCCACCACAAAAAGAGCTGCTATAAATATTTTTCACCTATATTCAGTTTGATGACCAATATGGAAGTATGTTTTGCATGATAACCCAGATCAAATTGCTTAACATCTCCTAAAAGAAACCCTAAAAAGGAAAATTCCTTGGAAAGCCAAGACCGGAGCAGCTAAATGGCTCATTGGATTAAGAACCAGGCTAGAGATGGAGTTCCTGGATTCAAATCTGACCTCAGACACTTCCTATTCAGAAAGACACATACAGCCATTCCTTCTATTCGTGGTTCCTGAATAGTAGGCAATGGGACAAAAATTAAACTTTGGGATATTGCCTTATACTGTACTTTTAACTACCCCAATCTTCTCCCTGAAACAAAGGCCCATTTCATGAGTACTATTCTTCCAGTAATACTGTAGGGCTGAAAGTCACAGAAAAAGTTTCCAAAGAATTAAAATTTTGGGCCACCCAAAAATCAATGAAGGACTTCTGTATATGAGTAGCCTGTAATACTTTACCAATGAAAGACTGTTCAAGAGATGTAGAGTAAGAGATGTCATCCTAGAAATATATGGCTAGAAAAGGAATGCCAGCTATGTGTAAAAGAGAAATTGATGGATAGTCTGTGTACACTACATATCCATACTGATACTATCCAAGTTCAGAGTATAGCAGAAGGCCCCCAGCACACTGAAGGAACTGTCATATAGAAGACTAGAGGGAGGGAAGAGATAAAGGAGCCAGAGAGGATGAGAGAGCACAGTCATGATCTGCATCATTGGAAGGAATAATCATATCAAAGGACCTAGAAAAAGAACATCTTGTGACCAAATGGTGGCCCTGTGACATATCACCTTTGCTGTTCTTCTAGCTTGTTTTCCCCTTTGATGTTAGAAAGCACCAGTTGAATAGAATTCTTAAAAAAATTATTTTCTCTCAGTAAGCATATATTTAAATGCCTACTATGTACCAGGTACTATGTTAAGTGCTAAAGATAAAAAAAAATGCAAAAGGCAGTCACTATTCTTAAATTCTTTAATATCTTTGTCCTTTAACCTTGTGATAGACACATTTCCGCTTTTTGAAGGTAGACCCGACTCACTTCCATGCTTCCTATTTGTATGTACTTTGAAAACCTGGGTGTTGTCATATAGAAATTCAAGAATTACTGCTTAAAGGGCTTTTGGATTATGTTTGCAGTTTAGCCAATAGTAATGGCAAACAGCTAGGCAGCTAGATGGTTCAGTGGATAGAATGCTGGGCCTGAAGTCAGGAAGAACTGAGTTCAAATTTGACTTCACTTACCAGCAGTGTGACCCTGGACAAGTCACTTGTTTGCCTTAATCCAATGGAGGAGGAAAACTACTCCAATATCTTTGCCAAGAAAACTCAAGTGATAGTATGGTTCACAGGGTCACAACAAATCACAACAATGATGATTTATGAGCCATGGTTTCCTACAGGCTCTTTTCCCCATACCTTTCATGTGGGAAAAGATTTGGACAGACTTCACTGATAAACCTCTTTTGAAGGAGTACCAGACAAAAGTCAGGTAGGTGGCAAAGAGGATAGAGCCTACAGCCTGGAGTCAGGAAGCCCTGAGTTCAAATGCAGCCTCAAGCCTTCAAATGCAGCTGTGACCATGAGAAATTCACTTAACTGTTTGCCTCAGTTTTCTCAAAATGAAGTGGAAAAGGAAACATCAAACTATTCCAGTATCTTTGCCAAGAAAACCTCAGACAAGGTCATGAAGAGCAGGACAAGCCTGACTAACAGACAAGAGTGTCAAATCCCAGTCCAAATGCCACTTCTGTCACTAGTAGTGGCATTAGATAAACTATTGACTCTTTCCAGGGTTTCCTCAACTTATGTAAAAAGGGATTGAGACAATCCCTCAGTCTGACATTCTATAAATCTAAGTATTTTTCACTAATTGTTTCATGTATAGTTTCTATCATCTTACCAACTAAAATTTAAGTTCCTTTAGAGAATAGACCGCTTTATGTTTTCTCTGAAACCTGTTCAACACATAGCGAAGTACTTAATATAGAATAAATACTTGGTAAGAAGTTTCTCCTTTAACAGTGCCTACATTTCTGTAACTTCTCAACAATTTAGTCTTCAGAGGTGCCTAGAATATTGTCAGGTTAAGTGTTGTGCCACTTAACTTTTCATCCAGCCAAAGAATTGAACTTAGGACTTTCTGACTCCAAAAGCAGGCTTTTGATGCACTACACCATACTACCTTTTCAATACATACTATTGATTAGCTAATAATTGTTGGCTGACGAATCAAACCAAAGATGAAATCTAACTAAGTATTCTATTCTTGATGGGTCTTCTTGTGCACATTATCCCTCTATTGTATTCGAGGGGTCCTTTAGTTATAACTGAGGGGTTCAGTCTTTCAGAATTGAGAGGAGTGGATACCTCCCCTTCTCAAAGTGGGGTTCTGAGGAGACAGCTGATGTTTAAGGTTGGCTCAGAGAGAGGAGAGGGGCTTTGAAGATTTTCCCCCTTCTGCCTTCCCTGCTTAGCTAAGGCTGCTCTCCCAGATTCGCTCTTGTCCCTTGTCCTCCCTCCACTACTCCAAACCAAAGGGTCTCCCCCTTGATCTGTTCACTCACACTTGATTCACAGCTTAGGGAACAGATAACTATTTTAATGTCAACTCAATCAGGGGTTAACAAAGAATAACTAGCAGGGAAAGAATGGGAAAGGAAAGTGGGAAAAGGGGGTCTCTGTCTCTATCTAAAACCCTTTTCCCTCCCTCCTCGAGTCTGGGGGGAACTAGGGCCTTGGCAGCCTGAGGCCCCCTGAGAGAAAGTCAGGTTGACTCACCCTGGGTTTGGCCCCTTGGCCACAGTTCAGACACAGGGCAACAGGAGCTGAAGTAAAGTCAGAGAGAGATTTAAAATGTCTTTCTCAGGTTTCTTTTCAATAGTCTTTTCAACTAGGAAATGTTAGGGGGAAAAGATTTCCAGTCACCAGTAAGAAAAGTGAGTAACCCTCAAGAGAAAGTCTTTTTCAACCATCTCTCTTTGGCTTCTCCCCACTGAGAGACCAACTCCTCTACCAGCTAGACTTCTCCTCAAAATTCCAATCCCTTGGGCCACCCCCACCCCCCCAAGGTGATCAGTTTCACACACTCTTCAGCATGGCACTTTTTCTTTAGTCCTCTGTCACACTATTAGCTCTAATTTTTTTTAGTAACTCATTATAGATCTGTCATCCAGGAGCTTACCTTTTTTGAGACCTCTTTCTGTTACCAATTTGTGCCATACTTGGCCAGGAATGAGAAGGTAATGAGTTCCCTAATTTGACTACCTGCTGCATGAAGTAGTATTTGCTGTTATTTTTAAATTTACATCTTTCAAGTGCCACTCTTTGATTTTAGTATTCAGTAATGTGTTTAAACATTTCACTTTTGGGGACAGCTGGGTGGCTCAGTGGATTGAGTCAGGCCTAGAGATGAATGGTCCTAGGTTCAAATCTGGTATCAGATACTTCTCCTAGCTGTGACTCTGGGCAAGTCACTTACCTAGTCCTTTCCACTCTTCTCCCTTGAAACCAATCCACAATATTGATTCTAAGATAGAAAGTAAGGTTTTAAAAAAAAAGTTCACTTTTATCCCATCATTAGTCTTATAGATTCCTTAAGATTTAAAGCTGGAAGGTGCTTAAAAAGTCATGTGATCCAACCCTTAATTTTTAAAGAATTATTTGTTAGTCAATTCATGACTTTGACACTTTAGACTGGAGTCCTACTCTAGAAAGCATCTCCTAGAGCATACCATAAAAGTCCTTCCTAGACCTAATTACAGCAAATTCTTTAGAATATTTATATTACAAAATTGTGAACTTTATTTAATTTCAAATTTGAGAGCTTATCAACCCATCTTTTGGTCTTGCAGCTCCAAACATTAATATATTCATAAAGAAAATTAGCTTAGTAAATTGTGCTTGTTTGAGAATTTATTGTTTCCCAGTTAACTGGAACATTCTTTAACACGAGTCTTTCAAATAATGTTCTAGTAATTTATTTACAATCTTTTCAAGTGATTCTGTAAAACAAACAATTAGACTCCTTAAGACTGACAAGATATTTATTTTTTAACATTTAAATAGAAGCACATTTTATTTAAAAGTAACTCTACACTACTTTCTCATAAAAATATAAAAATAGTTTAATATCCATAGTTTACACTATATTGAAACAAAAATCAGGATATTTGACACTCTTTTCCCACAAATGTTGCACCCTACCCCAAAAAAGGGATTACATCACAGGATAAAATGACTGTCAACTGAATAAACTTCTCACAACAAATTGTTATCTACTAAGAAGTATAATTCTATATTTCATTTTTAACCTGCATCTTTCATGCTGGATTTCAACTACTGTATACATTCTGTCTATGTAAACATACTGAATTTATCCAACATAAACTCTTATATCAATGTAAGTACCATGTGAATTGTGCAACACAATAATTGCAAAAATAGTAAAGGGGAAGAATCTTCCTTTTGGGTATTTTGAAACTAAAAGGCAACTTATTTTGTCTTAAATTTCTGTTAAAAAAAAAAACCTCTATTTCATGTCCCCTTCCTTTACCTGCCAATCTTCTGGAATGGTAACTTTGTTAGGATCTTTTTTCAGATTTCATACACACAGACACACCCACCCACACGTATATAAGAAATACTTACATACATCCACATACATATACATTCAAGTATGTGTGTATGTATATATTCATTTAAGTGCTCAAACAAAATATTTAATTCAACCTTTCATGCAGCCACTCTTCTATTATCATATATTTTTATCAAAAGGCACCAAGATTAAACTAATTTCAGTTTTCTTTTCTTCTCCCTTTAGCTTACTCAAGATGATTGTTTACCTATCAGACAGTCTATCTCCAAAACAGTATGGCTCTGAGCATTTAAGGAATCAGAAGAAAATAAAAAATACCCTAGCAAGCTGAAAATTGTTGCCCACAAATAAAAATATCCACTAGATTAACACAGATCTCATTACAGTTCCTTTCTGACATTAAGTTAAAAAAAAAATCCCAGAAACAACAAACCCTCTGAGGATAAACTTAGAAATATAACACATTGTTAACAATGAGATGACACCCTCATAGTAGTAACACTGTATTCAATCTGATTAATATAGATAGTAATATTTAGGCAAAACCATTAGAAATTAATTGTTCCCATTTATTTTACAGGATCATCCTGAAAACAAGTGAAACAAGTGTTAGCTTATATAATACCAACATATAAACAAGGTATGGCATTTATATCACAAAGAGAAAAAGTGTACATATTTCATTACATAAATACCAGATTTACTGGATTTCAGCTTTGATTAAATTTAAAGATATGTTTTAAAGACAAAAAATAACACAAAATTCCCCTTAAAATAAAAAAACTACATCCATACTTTGTTATTAATAATCTTTATGCCCTTAAAATGTGAAACATTTAGAAAGCGTTGAATTCTTGAAATTTTGACCAGTTATTCCATTTGGCCACAACATATTCCAACTTCCCTTTTGAGAAATACATCAGCATTTGTCAATTCATCAGTTCTAAATGATCAGAGATGCTTAAAGCAATTCTATTTCTTTTTCTTCTTCTTTGGTGGCTCATCATCAGAGCTGCTATCTGTGCTAGAGCTGGTGCTGGAGGAAGAGCTGGAATCTGACTCAGAATCAGAGGAAGAGGAAGAACTAGTTGAGGAGGGTGATGAGGATGAAGTAGAAGAGGTTTCCTCAGTATCACTATCATCAGAGGAAGAAGAGGTGGAGGAGTCTTCACTCTCTGATGAAGAGTCACTGGCTGAACTTCCACTGCTACTGCTGCTGGAACTGGTAACACTCTTAGACCTAATAGATAATGAAAGTTAGTCTAAGGAGAAGCTACTATTATTTAAATATGCAAAAGAGTTCTTATAGGTTTAAGAAAAATAAGTCTTCTTTAGTATAGTGAAGCCTTACTGGGATGCTATCCCTGGATTTCTTGCCTTGAGATTGCTTTATACAGGATAATATTATCCCATATAGCCAAATCTCCTCTTGGTATTTCAAAAGTTAAGACTTTCAAAGATGGGAACGCAAGATGGGCTTACCTCATAATGAATTCTTCTATACTTAAGAGTAATAGTAATGTTCCAATGTATTAAAAAGGTTAATTTTGTGTCTAAACCTTATAAAATAAATATTTAACATTCTTAGAGTTAAGTACTTCAGAATACAAGGAAACTGATTATACACAACTTTATGCTTTTTCTCACAACTGAAACAAGCAAGCTTTCTACTATCCCAAACTAAAAATTTCTATTCTTTCCAGATACAAAGGAATAGGAAACAGTGAAAAATAGAAAGAAAAGGAAAAAGTAGACAGAAAAAAAGATGATAAGGAGAAGAGCAGGTCTAAAGATGTTCTAGTGCTGAATCACAAACTACCTTACAGATCTCTAACATTTAAATGTGACTACTATTTCTAGTCATTTGCTCTCTCTTTCTCCAATCACTAAAATATAGTCCCCATACAATGTTCCTAAAGCCACACATACCTTTTTTTCTTGGACTTTTTTTCTATATTAGTTTCTCCAATGCTAGTGATAAACATTGGGGGTAAGGGGAAGGGAAGAGAGAGAGAAAAATTCCCATTAATAAATGGTTACAAACATACATATGCAAATAACCCCTTATTAGCCCCAAAACTGACATTTACATTAGAGAAAAACAGTTGTGTAGTCAGAAAACAAGATATTTTGTTATAATTGAGTAGAAATTTTCTATTGTTGGTTGTGGAAAAAAGTAGTATTAGAAAAGAATTTATGAACAGAAAAAAAAGATGGAAATGGAATAATATGGGGGAAAAATAAGTCATGGGACAAAAGAGTGAAAGATAACTAATGGATAATGCAAGGGATGAAATGATCCCCTCAAAATATAAAAATAAAACCTACATACAGAAAGGCCTATAATACCATGGGTAGATACTCTGTTGAGGATTTATGAGAGAACATGAATAAAAATTGCGCAGCATGAGAAAGTATGCATAATTACAATTTCTACTGATGGAAGAAACACCCATATATCAGTGAAATCACAGATTCACTGAAGTCTTGAATTAAGACTATACATAATATAGTCATCTATTCAACTATTATAGTAGGTTAGGGTTTGTCATTTGAACAGTCAAATTCTTTACAGTGTTATGCATGTCAGTGACTAAGGTAACCAAAGTCTTGATACAGACGAAGTAAACTGTTTTATATACAGCAGTTTATAAGCAGGCCAAAACAAGACTGTAATTTTTGAGTTAGCACTGGCCTGCTGTTAAAATATTATAAAACTTAAAGAGTAAAAATGCTACCTTTCAGTTAAGACCACTCATACATTTTCTATGAGTTGCGAGTGTCAGTAAGTGCATGTAAGTGAAAAAGATATATCGCTGGCCTATATAATCACTTGGTTCTAAAACCAGAAACTTGATATGCCAAGCTCTTCTGATGGTTTTTTTTTTTGCCAAATATGTAGCATATACAATAGGTAAATTTTTAACAGAAATAACAAATGACCTATTGATATCTTTCCTACCCTGACAAAAATAAAGTTTGAAAGTTATACAAGTATTATAATGCTATCGTGCTGTTTATATTTTAAATTTTTTATTCTGGCTTATCTACAACTAATACATAATGGTTTCTTGCTAACTTCCTAAAACTTCTATTATGCCATTAAATGAGTTTAAGATCTTTAAGGAAATCAAGATCAAATGTAGTAACCAAATGAAATTTATTATTTGTTGTACTGCCATGTCGAGAGTAAAATGAGATCCACACGCATTTATCAAGATTCAAGATAGACACATTCATCATTTTGTCATCATTTTTTTTAGTAGTTATAGCCACTATCTATTGAGCCTACATATAAAAAGGCACCTATAAGGTTTTTAAGACAGCTATTTCTTTTAAGGTATTTCCATCTGTGCTGTGAAAAATATTCCAACAAAATAAAACCTCCAGTGAGTCTGATTATCTACCTACTATTTTATTCTTTAAAATTTGAGCCTAGGGCCAATGACATTTTGCTGCTGCAAAGAGTTCACAAGTATCCTACTCATAATCTTCACTAAATAGAAAAAAATCTTCACTAAATAGGAAAAAAAGACTCAAATGCATATCTTAGCTTTTCTATACATTCCTGATTTCATAGGAATTCTAATGTTAAATCTAGGGAAGGTACGCTAACAGAAGAAAATAAATTTCTTCTTTTTATCATCATATAAATGACCAGGTAAACTTACCTTTGTTGTAATAATAATCTGTTTTCTTTTTCTTTTAAAGCTTTCTTAAGTTCTGCTGTTCTTGAAGGTCTATGCAAGTATTTTCTTTTTCCTGTGCATTCATATGTCCAATGTCCAAATTCTAAACATTTCTGACATCTCACATGTTGCTTATTTGCTTCCCTACAAAAGCAATACATATAAGAACAGCAATAAGATTTGGCTTACAAATATCACACAACCTACCGTTAAATATAAGTAATAAGAAATTTTAAAAAACATATTTTTAGTTTCTAACTTTAAAAAGCTTCATCTTGGATTCAACTATTTGTGCTGTCTTAACAAGGTCAGGAATAATTTTCAAATAGAATTTTTTTGGAAAAAAAGGGGAAGCATTACAATATGAGATACTTGGTCTTCCTTTCTACTGAAATATGCTAGGAGAAAAAAGAATATTAAATTACCTATGACACCAGATTAATAAAGCATAGATGGTATATGGTAGGATTTTAATTTATTAATTTCTCCCAGGCTGCTCAGACTTCCAAAAGTTTATGTGTGGATCCTGAGTTAAAGACTGTCTCAGGTGATGAACAATGAGCAAAACAGTTAAATGTGATACATTATTCATAAATACTAAAGGAAAACCTACCTTTTATCTGGTTCATATTCATATTGACATTCTCACTATAAATGAAACCAGAAGACAAAAAATAAGTTGCAGCTAAATGGAAGAGTGGCTCACAGGTTTTCCTTGGAGACGAATAAAGGAGTTTGTGGAGTTGGTTTCATTATGTGCCCAAGGGCAACAAGAAACATCAGTTCTGGTGAACTCAATCATATAATGCTTATAGTTAAGAATAAGCAAAAAGACCACCATGAAGATAACTGTATCTAATCTAATGTACTAACCTCTACAGCAGAGGACGTAATAGTTAAATTCTCTGAGGAACTTGACATGATCTTCTAAACCAAATCTACATATATTCTGATACTCAGGTGACTTCAATGTTAACATGAGCATGGAGTGATGGAAAATGTTAGAAAACTTAGTTCATCATTAAAAATTTAAAGTGGTCAGAGGCTTGTAGAAAATTAAAAGCCTTGTGCCAATATATCATAAATTTCTTCAAGAAGAGAACCAAAAGGTAATGGAGACAGCAAACAATGGCCACTATCATATTTTAGAAAGGTTATAATTTCAAAGGTTATCACAAGGGAATCATTTCAAAGTGAGCAGTCAATGAGGCAGTCAGATTGGTTGAAAAACAGGTAAAAAATATGACCAAATTTGAACAAATAACCAAAATGAGAAAAAAAAATCCAATTACAATAGCTCCAGGGGCAGCTGGGTGGCTCAGTGGATTGAAAGCCAGGCCTAGAGACGGGAGGTCCTGGGTTCAAATAGGAGACCTCTGATACTTCCTAGCTATGTGACCCTGGGCAGGTCACTTAACTCCTATTGCCTATTCTTTACCACTCTTCTGACTTGGCACCAATACACAGTATTGATGGAAGGTAAGGGTTTAAAAAAATAAATTAGGTATAAAATAGCTCCAATCTGGCATACATAAGCTAATAATTTTGAAAAAGAATAAAAATAGACAAGACATCCCTGTGATTATTATAATTTCTTATGGAAATTTAGCCATTGACACCTGAGTTGGAAAATTCCTATTTTTTTATTTTAGAGGAGCTCTATTACATGGCAACATTAATTCATAGTACAAACTTTATTAAGTAAGATGACAAAAGATTAAGAGTTTCACTAACACTGAGTGGAAAACAAACTGGCATAAAATGAAAAAGATCTGCTGACATTTTTTATCTATACTTATCATCAATGAGAATAATCACATTTGGCTAGTTAATACTTCACTACTTGATAGAGAGGCAACACTAGATCAAATTCATAGAGGAGACATCTGTGTCAAAAGCAACATAATTTTAAAGGAACTCTGAGATTGCCTTTCAAGATAATTCAAAGAGGAATATTCCCTATAATGGAAAAGATTATAGATGGTATAACTAAAAAAGGTGACTGAACAGACCTTTTAAGATCGCAAATCATTCAAATGCAAGAGAACTCAAGGATCATTTAGTCTTCCTCCTTCATTTTAGGGATGAAGAAACTAAAAATTAGAAAAGTTAAGTGACTTGCCCAAGGCCATACAAATACCAAGTGGCATAGCCAGGATTTAAACACAGGTTTTTTTGTCTCCAAATCCAGCATTCCCATGGCTAAAGTACACATCTCTGTTGTATTGATGAACACAAAAAAGGATGAGTGATGTCCAGCTGATTCTCTACAACAGATCACATTTTCATAGGTACACATCTAACAACCATTATCACTTATTAGAGATACAAAGGCCAAAAATAAAATTTAAAACCTCCTATTCTCAAAGAGTCTATTGGAGGTATACAACATGTATACAAAAAATTATATAATACAACATAATTTGAGAAGGAAAAAAGCACTACCATCCAAAGGAAGACGATTATAGGGAAGTCTTCAGTCAAATCAGTCAACCAGAATTAAGTGCCTACTATATATATATATATATATATATATATATATATATATATATCAGGCACTGTGCTAAGCACTAGGGAAAGGAAGAAAGGGAAAAAAAATAAAACAAGTCCCTACTTTTAAGGAGCTCACAATCTCATGGAGGAGACAACATGTATAAAACTATGTACACACACACACAGACACACACAGACACACACAGACACACACACACACACACACACACACACACACACAGAGCACATATGCATATGCTTCTTGGGAAGAGGCAGAACCTGAGATGAGACTAAGGAGATAAGGACTCAGAAAGACACAGAGCTGAGGTGAAAGAAGTGTAAAGAATACAATAGCACCCTTTATTTTTTGTTGCTTCTGCGTGTGTAAACTATACATATAAATTTGGCTAAGCTCTTCTAAAAAGGCAACTATTGTGCATCTGTGAAAATAATATAAGATACTTTAATAGATGCCACCACTGAGAGAATTATTCAATGCTTCTGATAATAAATATCAATTGAGGCATAAAATAGGAGTATGCCTGCCAAATTTGTTCACAATCACAAGGAAATTCTTGGCAGAATCTGTATGAAACTCCCAATTGATGGTGACATTTCCCCCATGTTTTCCTTGTTTACAACTAATTATCCTTAACTAAGCAAGTATTAGAAATCTAGAGTCTCCTCAATGAGATTTACATCATTCAAAAAAAGAATAGTCTAATAATTTAAAGGGAAAATTCAAATAAGTGAAGAATGTCATAGCCATGATTGTAACATGCAGTTGGATGGGCAGTCAATTAAATAAGTCCATTAGTACATGAATTGCACAAATGGAACTAGTAGTCTGTATTGCATTTAAGACCCTATATAGTGCTTTCAGTGATCTTAACTATGAAAGCCTATATTTTAACACTAGTATTCTCTTGATATTGCTCTATGGTTGTAAATCAACCACAACAATGATATCAAGAATCAAAATTACAAGTCACCCAAGGTTAATGGAAAGATATATTGCATATCTGTATTCCCAGAACCTACCATACTTCCTTGAATGTAGTAGGTGCTTCATAAATGTTTGCTGAATCGAACTGTAGACAAAACAAGGCTGCAATACTTTACTAATGATAACCTGTGTGCAAGAAGTGACATAAAATATATCACCAAGAACAAGCAGGAATAGCTAGAGAAAGAGGTGGGCCTATATAATACATGGAAAGTAGATAGGATAGCATTCATACCCATCAACTCTTACTAAACCTATAGAAGTTTCTAACAGAATAAATCTTTTGCAGAGAATTTACAGAAGAACCCTGACATATGTGTGAATTCCCACATTAATAATCTCATGAATCCACTTAAATATTTAAGCTTAAATATTTTTCTTTATTAGATGGGGCAAGCTTCTCAAAGAATACAAACTGACATTTTCTCCATCTCTCATTCCTAATTTGCTCTAAGTCAATCAAAAATCTCTCTTCCCAATTAATATAAATTCATTATTTAATGGCATAGGGTCAGAAGAAACCTCCAAACCAATTTTTTACATCTAATGCTTACAGGATTTAAAACAGATTCCAAAGGATGCTTAAAAGTAGAATTATAAAGAATTAACAAGTTATCAGAAAACTAAATGGATATAAAATTATTATTTTTAAAAACCTCTTAAAAGATTAATACAATGTTAGTTGGATTGTGAATTTGTCTAATCTAATTTGGAATTATGCTATAAAAGAGACTAGAATGTCCATACCCATTGACCCAGAGATTCTATCACTACTAATCTACAAGGAGGTCAAAAGAAAAAAAGGTTCTACATACACCAAAATACCTATAGTAATGTGGTTAGAAATAGTAAAGAACTAAAAATAAAAGAGATCCCCATCAATTGAGGAATAGCCAAGTAAATTTTGGCACATGAATGGCATATACTTTGACCTAAGAAATAACGAAAGTGAAGAACACAGAAAGTCATAATAATTAATAAGTAAAACCAAGAAAAACTATATACAGACTGACCAGAGGAATATAAACAAAAAGAATCAAAAAAACTCAACTCTGAAACCGAATGCTGGAATCTTAATAAAGGCTTGGCCTTGAAGAAATGGAAGAAAATTCACTGCCCTCCTTTCTTTTCAGAAGTGGGAGAGTAAAAGTGTAGAACATTGCATATACTATTAAGATTCTGCTGATATGCTGGTCAGGTAGGCTAAACTCCCCCCCCCCCCTTTTTTAAATTCTTTGTTACAAGGGAACCTCTCTCTAGGAATGAGAGTGGAGTGGACAAGAATATATTTGGGCAACAATGATAATGCAGAAACTAAAGCTATCAAAAACATTTTTAAAAAAAGAAAAAAAAAAGATCCTCTTCTTAGTTCCTTATATTGAATTAAAGAACCCAGGCACAATGTATTTTTGTTTTGTTCAACTTTAAACAATCACAGTATTGACTGAATAGAATCCACTTTTTAAAAAGGTGATAGTGAATGTCTTTTGATAGGGAAAACTATTTTTTAAATGTATAAGCTGTACAGAGCTTTCAGAATTCTCAAACTATTTCCTGATCACCTCCATCTTCCCTCCCAAATCCTCATCTTTTTAACTCCATTAACTTCTAAATATTATATAGTTATAAACCACAGAATTCTACTAGTTTGGAAAATTGAAAATGTAGGTGACCCAAAGGGAAATAGATGTGAACTAAACTCAAGTACAAACATGCTCAAACCTGTTCAGGTCTTCGCCATCTTTTTTTAAAACAACTTTTGCTTAATCCTGCCAAGCCCTCAAGCAACTTTCTAGATCTCTTCCTACCTTTTCCAGCCAAATTCCTAGAAAAAATAATTTACATTCAATTCCTTCACTCTCTCCTAGGTTCTCAACTACTTACAATGTGGCTTCCACCCTGACACTTGACAAAATTTATGCTCAATTTTACTGATGCCTTTTCATTTCTCAATAATTTTCATCCTGCACTAAAAAAAATTTCCTTTATAACAAAGGGCAGTTAAGCAAAACAAATCTACACATTGGCCAAGTTTGAAACAGTATGGATTATTCTACACTCATAATCTATCTGCTGCCTCTCTACAGAAACATGAGGTAAATTTTATCATTAATTTTCTGGAGTCAAAATTTTACCAGTGATCTCTTAATTGCTAAAATCAATGTCCTTTTCTTAGTTCTCATTCTCCTTGATCTAGCTACTGCTTTTGGCTCTGTTAACCATCTCCTCCCCTAGCACTCCTTTTTCTTAATTCTCCTCCTACTTGTTTAATTTCTCCTTCTATGAGGATTAATTATCTGCCTCCTGCCCCAACACAAGGTCTCCCAAGGCTCTACAACTGGCCCCTCTTCTGTACTCTCTCTTGAAAAATTGATCATTTCCTGTAAATTTAATGATCACTTCTATACAATTAATTCCCAAATCTATATAACCAGACCTAATCTCTCTTCTGAACATCTTCCGAATATCATGTTGGCATCTCAAACTCAATATATCTAGAACATAACATTCTTTAACAGGAGTTTATAATAATAAACCGATCCCTCTCCTGAAATCCCTGTTTTTATTGAGGGCACTACTATTCTCCCAAACATTCAGATTTATGACCTTTCCCTTGTTCTTTCCTCATTCTCATTCTTCACATCCAATCAGTTAACACCACAACCTCTTATATCTACTACCTCCCTTCACCCATCCAGTGACTAACCTACTTTAAGCCCTCTGACAATGTAGCCTCCTAATTGGGGTCCCTAGTTTTAATATTTACTCTCTCCCATCCACAACTGCCAAAATAATTTTTCTAAGGCATAAATCTATCCATGTTATCTTCATGCTCAAAAACCTCCTGAAACTCTTCATTGCCTTTAAAATAAAAATTTTTCACCCTGGTATTTAAGGCTTTCCACAAACTTTCTCCAAATTAATTTCTCATTCTTTTCTTACTCCTCTTCACAACCTATGTTTTAGCCAAATTAGACTTCTTAGAACTTGAGATTCCAGTTTCTGACCACATTCATTTGTAAAAACTATACCCCATACTACTGAAAGTCACTTCCTCATCTTCACTTCTCAGAATCTTTCCCTCCTTGAATAATACCTTATCAGTAAAATCTTCCCTGAGTCCTCCAGCTGTTTATTCCTTTTCTTTCATCAAATTAGCTTGTATTTCCCTTCAGGTTAAGTTCCTCAAGGGCTTTTTACTTTATTTTAAAATTTTCTTTATTTTATTCCAGTAACAAATCTACACATAAGTTTTCCAAGGTTACATGATTCATGTTGTCTTTCTCCCCTCTCCTGTAGTTGACAAGCAATTCTACTGGATTTTACATGTATTATCACTCAAAACCTATTTCCATATTGTTCATTATTGTAAAAGAGCAATCTTTTAAAACGAAAACCCCAAATAAACAAGTGATAAATCATGTTTTCTTTTGCATTTCTACTCCAACAGTTCTTTCTCCGGATGTGGATAGCATTCTTTTCATAAGTCTCCTTGAGGGCTTTAAAAAAAAATTTCTAATACTAAATGTGCAGTGCCTTGCACATTTTAGGCATTAATAAATATTTAAAAGGAAAAGGTTTTCGGAAATTGATTTTGCCAACGAAGTCTTGCACACAAAAAATGCCATGAAAACATTATCAAGGAAACATAAAAGGAACAGCACAACTAAAGTTGAGAGAGAAATAAACCCAAATATAAAAAGATCTAGAGGAAAGCTTCTATTACATTAGATAGATCCTCAATAGAATATATGTGGAAGACACAGACAGGAATCTTTAAAGGAAGTCAGTAAAAGGAAGAAGGGCAAGTTATGTCAAGAGAGCAAGGGATGCCTGATATACTCCACAGTATCCATGAATCAACAAGAGATTTAAGGAAGGCCTCAATATATTTGGTGGACCTCATATAAATTATAGGAGGGCATAGATAAGTGGTACATGAGAAGACATTAATAGGTTGTGATCTGCATTACTGGAGGTTACCTACCTCAAGTGATCACAAACCCATCAAAATATTAAACTACAGGTAAAAATTATTCAGGAAAAGAAGATATGTGATCTGCTCTGGTGGAGGGAGTACCAACATGAGAAGAAATCTTAAGAAGAAATTTTAAATTTAAGAATGAAGAAGTTTTAAAAGTTTCAAAGTTTTCATGAAATTTCCTAAAATTTTATTCCTTCTTCCTCTGAAATAACCTTTTATCAATGGAACCCACTTAACCTATAAAATTCCATATCCCATCAGGCTAATCCCATACAAGCCAAATTCATATCTGGGTTAAAATAGTTACTCAAATTGTTGTGCTTGTATGGCTTGCCTTCTCATCTTTCTTTCTTTCTACCAATCTAAATTCTATTTCCCCCCAAAAGCTTAGTGAAGGACCCAATGTTTCCATTCTAACTAAAAAAATATTTTTATTTCCTAAATTCCTGTGGTGTATAACTGAACTATACAATCATTTGATAATATACAATTTACTTAATAACTTTTGATGTTTGTCTTGTTGACCCTAGAGCGTTAATAGCACCTAAAATTGAGTTTAGCATACAACAGAATTTTAACTACCTGGCCCAACAAATTGATTTGTTTGCTTGGATTTTTCTATAGAAAAGTACAAGTTCTGTTTCAGTAAAAAAATACAAACTGTAGTGCTGGCCAAGAAAAAGGCCCTAGCTGGCTGCCTGCCCTATATGATGCTATTATAAATTTTAAGTTTCCTTTCAAGTAATTATATGATTACCACAATAAATGTGAACCTGTGTTATGTTACAATAATGCAAGCCAAAAGAACACTGTATAAGAGTCTAGTTTTTTATAAGATGGTCTCAAAAATACTAGGATCCAATATTCATGATTTCTTATCCTTTCCCTTAATAAATGCTTGCTAACTTAACTTTTGTGACTCATGTGTCCTTTAATTAAAAAACAAAAAAGGACTTATTTCCAAGTTAAAGTTCCAATCCAAGTTTTAAAAGGATAGAGTAAATAAAGCAGGAATACATGTTTACTTATTTTAATTCCAAATAAGTATTATTTGTAAATTTTTTGCCATGAAAAATTGATAAAATTTTTTTCAACAGGTACAACTTTGTAATTATGTATATTTCTTTGTACCTACATAATGAAAACCAAAAACCAAAAAGCCTCAAAAAAATAAATTTAATGAGAATATTTACAGTTGTAAAAAATGTAATAAAAGAAAATAGTTGTGTTTACAAGCAAGTTTTTTTGTCTTGGTTTTAATAGTAAAACTTTCTAATAGTCTATAATTTACATAATAATCAGAATACTTATGTTTGCTTTTCTATCCTTTAGAATGGGACTCCAAGGATCTACAAATTATTTTCTGGGTTTACTGAACGGATATTTGTTATTTCCAATTATTATATCCTTTTGTTTAGTGGTTTTTCGGTCGTGTCAGACTCTTCCTGACCCCTTATATTTTACTTACTATTTAATTCTAGAATCTTCAATACATTTGCTTTTGGAATGCATCAACTGGGTAATTGAAACTAATACAATCTTCATGTAATTTTCCCAATTGAAAAAAGGTCTCTAAATTAGGTTTTCATCAACTACTAGAAAGTGAGAGAAAAAAACGATGAGAAGTTTTTAATCTGTACATTAGAGCCAACAGTAGTGATGGCAGGGGTGTAAAAAGAAACTTCGATTTCAGTAACAACCGAAGACTTTTTCCTGTCCTTGTTTTCTTAAACGACCTGGATATTCCTTCGTTTGCTAAAGGGAGGCCTCCCGAGCTTCGCCTCCCTAAATTGCCTGCCGGGGGCTCTCCCACGTATGCCAGTCTCCCTCTCCCTAAGGCCCACAACATCCAGGCTGTCCATTCACTGCCCCTCAACCCAAGACAGAGGGCCCCTAGTTCCCAGAGACGTTTAGGGGCCCTCAAAAAAAGTCAGCAAAGCTATGGGAAAAAGAATGAAGAAATCCCTAAGCCGCAGGGGACCCTCACTTACGCCTGCCTCCGGGCGATAAGTCGGTGCATGGGAGTCGCCATCTTAGCGAGAACCGGGACCACAGCAATGCATCCTGGGAAGAATCCCCTAGGTGGAAATAGAACTCGTTGGAGGCCATAGAGACGGGAATAGCTACGGCTAGAGAGGCAGGCAGGTCTTCTCCCAATGGTGGACGCCATCTTCCTTCGGGGCCTGGGAGGACTCGATCATCGCGGATATTTTCGGCCGGAGCCCTCCGGAAAGAGACAGACGGCCAATCCAGACTCCCAGATTCAGGATCATGAGCAGTGTTGCCCTTCCCTGTAGGGAGAAGAGAATGAGAAGATATTGGATGGATCCGAGAAGTGAAAACCAGAGCTGCCATCACTTGCCCCTGAAGGAGGGGGAAGTGGGCGGGACATCTGGGGCAAGGGGCGTGCCCTGCCTTCCCTCCCTCTGGGGGGCGTGTCCTGCGCGTTCTCCAGCTCCTGGGGGCGTGTCCTATTTACCCCGGCCTCTTGCCTCAGTTCTGGAGGTCCTTCGGTTTCCTCCTCCACCCCAGGGTATTCAGTAGTCCCTTAGACCCTGAGGCGTCTCTTGTATCCCAGCTCCCAGGGTTCAAGGCGTGATGAAGTGTTCCACGGAATTCCAAAAGCAACGTAGCTAGTGGGAAATGGGGAGGAGCTCAGTCTTATATGCCCTGCCCTTTTCTCAGATCTCTCTTTTTTGGGTTCCTACCCCAGGGCTATATCCTGACAATATTTTGGTGGGGCAATTGCCTAATCAGTTTTGCATATTTCTCCTTCTTTATGCTCTTCCTTTCTCAACCCTCCTCCTCCCGTACTGGGGTGTATTCAATCTCTCCATCTTCTATACTTTATTTTTTTTAAACCCTTATTCTCATAGAATCCATACTATTTGTTGGTTCTAAAACAGAAGAGTGGTAATGACTAGGCAATGGCTAGGCAATGGGGGTTAAGTGACCTGACCAAGGTCAGACCACTAAGTAGTGTCAGAGTATCAACAAATTATTTTTTTCTGGGGGGAAACTGGGTAGCTCAGTGGATTGAGTATCAGCCCAGAGACAGGAGATCCTGGGTTCAAATGTGGTTTCAGACACTTCTTAGCTGTGTGACCCTGGGCATGTCACTTAACCCCCATTGTCTAGCCCGTACCATTCTTCTGCCTTAGAACCAATACCAAGCATTGATTCTAAGATGAAAGGTAAGGGTTCAAAATATATTTTTTTTCTGGGTTTGAACCCAGGACCTGGTTCTCCATCCACTGAGCCACCTAGCTACTCCTGCTTATCCTATTATTTTAATATGAGTTATTACACTCAAGATAAAATAGGCATGTTGCCACCCTTCTCATCTTCCCCTCCCCTTCCTACTTCCTGAGAGAAAAAAAATTTTAATTTTTCAAAAGGACTGAGGTAAGAAGAAAGAGGAAGACAACATTGAATGTTTTTTACTTTCTCATATACACCACCATGGCCTCTGATCCAACCATTCAATCAATCTTGTTGGTCCAGGGATCCTAAGATCCTCCTGAAGAGTAATTTCTCCCTCCTAATTTCATTTCAGGCCCAGTGCACTGAAAGAGTGCTGGGCCTGGTGTTAGGAAAAACTGAGTTCAAATCTGACTTCGGACAAATCCTAGCTATGTGATCTTGGACAAGTCATTTAACCCTATTTGCCTCTGTGTCCTCATATGTAAAATGAGCTGAAGAATGAAATTGGTGAACAACTCCAGGATCTTTGAAAAGAAAAAACAAACAAACAATAAATGGGGTCACCAAGAGTAAGACAACAGCAAATAGATTTGGTCAGTAAATATAAAGGCAAGGCCAGAAGACAATTTAATTAACATCAGCTAGTGGGGATTTAACAGGTGGCTAGCAACTTCTCAGAATGGAATAAAATATACACATATATGGGATTTTACACAACATAAGGAACCTATCAGATGAAGCTACTCACTTATTTCTGAGGTGGAGTAATAGAGACAGTATGCTGGGTAATTATTTTTTCCAAGATGGGGAAGAACATCTTAATTTTTGAGTAACATTGGTATAGCCCCAGATCATAGGGGTGTTTAACTATAATTAATCTCATCAGACCATCAGAATAACTGTGATATTGAAATCACTTTAAAAGACTGATATATATTAATTTAGGTCATCAAGGAATTCACGTATGTAATTCCTAAATGCAACACTCAAGTCAGCTGCCAAATTTTTATGGTGTTTTAATTACAACAGGAGGAAGAAAGTATGAGAGAGAAAGAGAGAGAGAGAGAGAGAGAGAGAGAGAGAGAGAGAGAGAGAGAGAGAGAGAGAGAGAGAGAGAGGGAAAAGGGAGAGAAGGAAAGAAGTTTAACTCAGAACCATTCTGGCACAGGCTGAGCCAAAGCAGGCATTAAGGCCTTGGATAGCCAAGGCAGGGAAAGTGATCAGTCCTTATCACTCATGTGATCAATCTGAAGGAAGGAAGTCCTCGGAGCTCCTCCAACCCCAAGCACCAGCCTCGAACTCAACTCTAGCCCCCCTCACAGGAAGTCCTGAGCATTCCAGAGGCTGTTCTCTACCTCACTTCCTGCATCTCACATGTTCACATGTACCAATGGTGGCTTTAGCTTGACCTAGGACTGCCCAGAGGTCTGTCCTTTTTTTGCACATGTCTGTTGAAGGCCATATTCTCAAATAATTAAATCTTGAGTTTGCTGCAGCCCTTCCTAATCTTGTTACCCTGAGGTGGGTGGAGAATGTAGTTTCCAAGACCTGATTCTATTATTTCAAGTATCTCTATTGTTATTAATCAGGAAATAGCTAAATCCGATCTTCTAAAGAATGGTCTGAATAGGGTGGAGTAGTTTTGAAATTCACAATCCTACCTGAGGCCCAAGGAAGACTAGTCTCTCCATTGGGTCTTGTAAACATACCAGCTATGAAATTACAATAGTTAGAGATAAGGGGAAAATAGGAGAGATAGATAGAGAGAGACAACAAAAACAATGTTTTGCTGGGTGCATTGACAAAAGCCAATTAGGAGGCAGTCCCCTTTGGCAGAAGAGTGTATATTCATAAGAAATTCAATCAACCTTCAGTTCAATCAACCACACCCCAAGGTTCATTCTTGATCTTGATGTAATATAGGTCTTCTTCCATCTTTCTGCAACAGTTCATTCTCTGGATTTAGGAGTTAGTAAGCTTCTTCCTTGAAGATCTTTCTCAAACAAACAAAAAAAAACCCTTCAAAATCTTGTATTTTTATTAAAATACAATCCCTACCCCATGAAGTGGGTTTAAAAAAATCATCTAGTTTGTCTCAGGGTAAATTGTTGAGTTATGGGGGTGTATGAGTCAGATGTTAAAAGAATTCAAAAACAATAAAAACAAAACAAATAAACAAAATATATAAAAAGGGAAAAATATGGAAGAAAGTTAAACTTTTGGGAGAAAGGGAAGAAAAAAAATTCAAAAACAGAATCAAAATACCAAAATCTATGTATATACAATGTTCAGTAAGCAAAAATAAATTCATAAAAGGCCCTTGTACAGTTCCATTTTAAAGTAATTTCTATCCCACAAGTCTATAGGGCAGAATGCGGTAATATTTCACTTACCCATTTGCAACCAAGACTACAGGAAGTTGCCATACTATAAGAAGGAAAGGAACTGGAATTCTATTTTGTAGGGAAGTGTCATTCCCTGGTCTGACTTTTTTCATTCTCAAGGATATAGGGAGCCAGCATGAGAGTCAAATTTTTGAACTTGTATGACTACTTCATAAAGAGTGTAGATACAAGGAAGTCCTATGACTTAATGTATGTCAAGTGTCGCAACCTCGAGTCCACTTTAGTATTTCCTGTGTGCTCTTTTGGCACTATTCAGGTTAAGTCTGTGCTCCTTGTTTTTATCCCATTTCCTGGAATCAGACACAAACATTAATCATAGTCCCATAACATTTTATCAATAAATGGTAGATTTCCACAGTCTAAAGCTGTTTAGGTATGTATTAATAATATATCAAGTATGTATATTTAAACTTATATTACTGCAGAGAGAGAGAAAAAAAATTTAATTGTATGTACCTTTTGTACAAGAAATGAGGACAGGGGGGGAAATCAAATATTCAAAAGAAAAGCAATAATAAAAAAATAAGGGAAAGAGAAGAAAAAAATCAGGAATTCAATGTGTTTTTGAAAAATAGTATCCATATGTCAATAGATTATTATATTCAATGCATGTAATAGGATACAGTCAATAACTCTCAACAGAAGATGCTCTCTTTACATGTGAGCAATGAATCCAAGAGTCCTTCTCTCCAACCTTTATAGATGTTGGAGTAGTTAACAATATTTGGAATGGTCTTTCCCAGGAAGGCTGAGTTGCTCCAGGACACTGGAAATTCTTAATATACACCTTGTCTCCTGGGTTCAGGTTGTGAAGTGAAAGTCTAGTGGTCCGGCTTGTACTGCAGTTCCAGATTCATGGAGTTCATGCAGTTTATGCTGTAATTCCTGTATATAGGAAGCAATAGTAATATCTCCCCCAATAGTGATGTATATGCCAGGGAGAAAGGCTTAGCCTATATAGGCAGATGTACAAAAAGCATATCAAATGGTGAGATATGTAAGCCTTCTCTAGGACTGCTTCTAAGATAAAATAGGGCCAGAGGGAGAATTTCAGGCCATTTTAAATGGGTCTCTGCATAATTTGCCAATCATAGTTTTAAGTTCTTTATTCATCCTTTCAACTTGGCCTAAGCTCTGGGGATGATATGGAACATGGAATTTGGGAGTTGTCCCCAAGCAAGAATATATTTGGTTTAAGACAGAATTAGTAAAATGACTTCCTCTATTTGAATCAATACTGCTGGCAGGCAAAAATAAGGAATAATTTCTTTTAAAAGCACCTTAGCAACAAAAGCCGCTGTGGCTCGGGTCACAGGAAATGCTTCCGGCCATCTAGTCAGTTGATCTACTATGACTAAACAAAATTTATAATGTCCAGCCTCTGGCATTGTTTTGAAATCTATCTGTAGGTGCTCAAAAGGTGTGTAAGCCAGAGGACACCCACCAAAATTTTTGCCACAAAAGGCATTTTGGTTATATGCCTGGCAGGTAGATCAGGCAGAACACATTTTAGAGACTATGGTAGTTATACCAGGGGCTATCCATACTCTCTTAACAGAGTCCATGATTCCCTGGGTACCAAAGTGACCATTTTTGTGAACAGATTGGCAAATTTGGTGATAGAAACTTCTAGGGACCAGGGGTTTCCCTTCAGACAACACCCAAACTCCATTAATCTGTTTTGCTTTAAATTTTTGTTTCCATTTTTCCACTTCCTTTTCATTATAGGAAAGTGATAAATTGAAATCATCAGTGGTTGTTAATGTTAAAATTAATCCAGGCCCTTCTATGGCTGCTAACTTTGCAGCAGCATCCTCTCGGTCATTTCCCCTAGAGATAGGGTCAGAGCCCCCTGTATGGGCAGAGCAATGAACTACAGCTAGGGCTTCAGGCAGTTTGAGAACAGAAAGAACTTCATTAATAATTTCTGCATTAGCTATGGATTTTCCAGCTGAAATTAAAAATTTTCTCTGGAGCCATAGCATCCCGACTGAGTGACAAATGCCAAAAGCATATCTAGAGTCCATATAAATTGTTGCCTTTTTACCCTTGGCAATTATACAGGCATGTTTCAGAGCTATGAGTTCTGCCCCTTGAGCGCTGATATTAGAGGGCAGAGAAGCTGACCACTCAGTGGCAAATTCTGTGACTACAGCAGCTTCAGTGTAGTGTATGCCATCTCTCATAAAAGAAGAACCATCAGTAAATAAGACCAGATCTGAATTGTTTAAGGAAGTGTCCAAGAGATCATCTCGAGGCTTTTCTGCCATGGACACTAGTATTTCACAACTATGTAATGGTTCTCCTGAAGTTGGTAAATCTGGAAGCAAGGTGGCAGGGTTAACAGTTGAACAGTGCTTCAAGGTAATGTTTTCATTGTTTAGCAAGGTTATTTCATACCTTGTAATTCACTGATCAGAAAATGCCTGTATTCTATGTCTTAGCAACAATACTTCTACATCACGTGGGCACAATACGAGATCAACAGTTTTTGTCACTAGTAAGACTGTAGCAGTTACTCCTCTAAGACATGGTGGTGCTCCTGATGCTACTAGGTCCAGTTGGGCAGAATAATAAGCAATTGGGTGCTGAGAAGGTCCCAAAGTCTGAGTTAAAACACCTGAAGTTAAAACTACCCATCTTCGCTCATGTACATACAAAGTAAATGGCTTTTTGTAATCTGGGATGCCTAGAGCAGGGGCAGACAGGATAGCCTTTTTTAGATCTGATAGAACTGACAGGTGTTCTGGTTCTAATTTGAGGGGTTCAGGGACCGAATCCCTTGTTAGTGCTATAAGGGGTTTAGTAATGTCCCCATAGCAAGGAATCCATTGTCTACAAAAACCTGTTGCTCCCAAAATTGCTCTCAACTGTTTCTTAGTGGCAGGAGCTCTTAAATTTTGAATATTCTCAATTCAATTGGGAGAAATAAAGCAGGTACCCACAGTCAGGATGAACCCCAAATATTCTATTTTAGGGAGACACCACTGAACCTTATCCTTCAAGATCTTATGCCATCTTTTGTATAATTCCAAAAGAAGTTGTTTGCTATCTTCCTGACATGTTTCCTCATCTGTTGAAGCCAAGAGTAGATCATCTACGTACTCGATTAATTTGCTGTTTTTAAATTTTACATTATCTGTATTTTGGCTCACATTTTGCGCAAATAACCTCGGGCTGTCTACAAAACCTTGTGGCAAACTACTCCAGGAGTATTTACGGCCCTGCCAGGTGAATGCAAAGATATGCCTGGAGTTCTCATGTATGGGTATGGAAAAGAAGGCTGTGCAAAAGTCTACTACTGTAAAGTATGTAGCTGTGCTAGGAATAGAAGAAATAATAATATTGATATTGGAAACTATGGAGTATCAATTTATAATGTGATTGTTCATAGCCCTCAAATCCTGCACGAATCTATATTGGTGTTTGCCATCGGGCCCTCTTTTTGGTTTTTTAATGGGCAGGATGGGTGTGTTGTATTCAGATTTACAAGGGATTATTATTCCCTGTGCAATTAATGAGTTAATTACTGGGGTAATTCCCTCAATTGCCTCTTTTGAGAGGGGATACTGAGAAATGGAAGGAGGTGGGCTAGATTTAGTTTTTATCTGCACAGTAACAGCTGACTTAAGTAAGCCCATATCAGAAGAAGATGTGGCCCAAAGAGACTCCGGTATATCTTCAGGTATTGCAAAGGTGGAATGCTCTTTTTCCTCCTGACTCTCTGAGAGAATTACTGGGAGTAAATTTAAAGATTCCCAGATACTTCCAATGATAAGGAACCATCTGGGGAGCAAGCTATTATGGCTCTGAATTTGCAGAGAAGGTCCCTCCCCAGCAAATTTAAAGGGGAGTCAGGCATCAAAAGGAAGGAATGTTGTACCTTGTTACAGACAAAAGAGTGGCTGCCATAAACTGTGACCACAAAAATGTATAAATGGTCAAACTGTAAGGTTTTGGCCAGACTGGTAAAGATAATTTTTAGTCTTGATTTTATATTAAAAATAAAGTGGTTGGAATAGAATTCTTAAATAATCCCATATCAGAAAATGAAATCCAACAAGCCATCAAAGAACTTCCTAAGAAAAAATCCCCCGGGCCTGATGGATTCACCAGTGAATTCTATCAAACATTCAGAGGACAGTTAATCCCAATACTATACAAACTATTTGACATAATAAGCAAAGAGGGAGTTCTACCAAACTCCTTTTATGACACAAACATGGTACTGATTCCAAAACCAGGCAAGTCAAAAACAGAGAAAGAAAACTATAGACCAATCTCCCTAATGAATATAGATGCAAAAATCTTAAATAGGATACTAGCAAAAAGACTTCAGCAAGTGATCAGAAGGGTCATCCACCATGATCAAGTAGGATTTATACCAGGGATGCAGGGCTGGTTCAATATTAGGAAAACCATCCACATAATTGACCACATTAACAAGCAAACCAACAAGAACCACATGATTATCTCAATAGATGCAGAAAAAGCCTTTGATAAAATACAACACCCATTCCTATTAAAAACACTAGAAAGCATAGGAATAGAAGGGTCATTCCTAAAAATAATAAACAGTATATATCTAAAACCATCAGCTAATATCATCTGCAATGGGGATAAACTAGATGCATTCCCAATAAGATCAGGAGTGAAACAAGGATGCCCATTATCACCTCTATTATTTGACATCGTACTAGAAACACTAGCAGTAGCAATTAGAGAAGAAAAAGAAATTGAAGGCATCAAAATAGGCAAGGAGGAGACCAAGTTATCACTTTTTGCAGATGACATGATGGTCTACTTAAAGAATCCCAGAGATTCAACCAAAAAGCTAATTGAAATAATCAACAACTTTAGCAAAGTTGCAGGATACAAAATAAACACACATAAGTCATCAGCTTTTCTATATATCTCCAACACAGCTCAGCAGCAAAAACTAGAAAGAGAAATCCTATTCAAAATCACCTTAGACAAAATAAAATACCTAGGAATCTACCTCCCAAGACAAACACAGGAACTATATGAACACAACTACAAAACACTCACCACACAACTAAAACTAGACTTGAGCAATTGGAAAAACATTAACTGCTCATGGGTAGGACGAGCCAACATAATAAAAATGACTATCCTGCCCAAACTTATTTATCTATTTAGTGCCATACCCATGGAACTCCCAAAAAATTTCTTTACTGATTTGGAAAAAACCATAACAAAGTTCATTTGGAATAACAAAAGATCAAGGATATCCAGGGAAATAATGAAAAAAAACACTAATGAGGTGGGCCTAGCAGTCCCAGACCTCAAACTATATTACAAAGCAGCAGTCATCAAAACAATTTGGTACTGGCTAAGAGACAGAAAGGAGGATCAGTGGAATAGACTGGGGGAAAGCGACCTCAGCCAGATAGTATACGATAAACCCAAAGATCCCAGGTCTTGGGACAAAAATTCACTATTTGATAAGAACTGCTGGGAAAATTGGAAGACAGTGTGGGATAGATTAGGAATTGATCAACACCTCACACCCTACACCAAGATAAATTCAAAATGAGTGAAAGACTTAAACATAAAGAAGGAAACCATAAGTAAATTGGGTAAACACAGAATAGTATACATGTCAGACCTTTGGGAAGGGAAAGACTTTAAAACCAAGCAAGACATAGAGAGAATCACAAAATGTAAAATAAATAATTTCGACTACATCAAATTAAAAGGCTTTTGTACAAACAAAAGCAATGTAACTAAAATCAGAAGGAAAACAACAAATTGGGAAAAAATCTTCATAAAAACCTCTGACAAAGGTTTAATTACTTAAATTTATAAAGAGCTAAATCAATTGTACAAAAAATCAAGCCATTCCCCAATTGATAAATGGGCAAGGGACATGGATAGACAGTTTTCAGATAAAGAAATCAAAACTATTAATAAGCACATGAAGAAGTGCTCCACATCTCTTATAATCAGAGAGATGCAAATCAAAACAACTCTGAGGTATCACCTCACACCTAGCAAATTGGCTAACATGACAGTTATGGAAAGTAATGAATGCTGGAGGGGATGTGGCAAAGTAGGGACATTAATTCATTGCTGGTGGAGTTGTGAACTGATCCAACCATTCTGGAGGGCAATTTGGAACTATACACAAAGGGCGATAAAAGAATGTCTACCCTTTGATCCAGCCATAGCACTGCTGGGTTTGTACCGCAAAGAGATAATGGACAAAAAGACTTGTACAAAAATATTCATAGCTGCGCTCTTTGTGGTGGCCAAAAATTGGAAAATAAGGGGATGCCCATCAATTGGGGAATGGCTGAACAAATTGTGGTATATGTTGGTGATGGAATAATATTGTGCTCAAAGGAACAATAAAGTGGAGGAATTCCATGTGAACGGGAACAACCTCCAGGAAGTGATGCAGAGCGAGAGGAGCAGAACCAGGAGAACATTGTACACAGAGACAAACACACTGTGGTATAATCGAATATAATGGACTTCTCCATTAGTGGCGGTGTAATGTCCCTGCACAATCTGCAGGGATCAAGGAGAAAAAAAACACTATCCAAAAGCAGAGGACAAACTGAGGGAGTAGAAACACCAAGGAAAAGCAACTGCCTGACTACAATGGCTGAGGGGACATGACAGAGGAAAGACTCTGAGCGAACACTCTGATTCAAATACTAACAACATGGCAATGGGTTCAAGTCAAGAACACATATGATACCAGTGGAATCACGCGTCGGCCACAGGGGGTGGGAGGGAGGAAAAGAAAATGATCTTTGTCTTTAATGAAAAATGCATGGAAATGATCAAATAAAATACTATAAAATAAAAAAAAAAAGAACTAAAAAAAAATAAAGTGGTTGCCATGGGAAAAATTCCCAAATATGAAATACCCAACTGTGAATCTTGAAATTTCTCAGACTTGTGAATGTTAAAAAATTCCCCATTGGAGAATTCTCCATTGGGACAATTCCCTATTGGGATCATTCCCCATTTGGACAGTGAGAACTCTACTTGGATCAGAAATGTAAAGACCTCTACTCCACCCGTACTTAAGCCTACTTTAGGGGAAAAAACTCCTTTTCTGAACAATGAAAAGTACTTAAACCCATACTTTTAATAAGGCAAAAAGTTCTTAAGCTAAGTACCTATAAAAGTCAGGCAACTTGTGAATTTTCAAGGAACAAAGAGCTGAGAAACTTATTCAGAGCTTTCCTGGTGTGAATTACTCAAAAATCCATACCTTCGTAGGTATGGACTAAGAATGGTCTGTCCTTTGAAAAATGTCTACTGTGATTGGTAGAAGGGAGAACTTAGGGGAGGTGACATAGGAGAAAATTCCCTATATAAGGAGATGAGAAAACTGAGGAAAGAAGCAGTCTCTAAGGGGGCTGTTGAGAGAGGGTCTCTAAGGAGGCTCTGAAGGGAGGCTGACTCTGGCTGGAACTCCCTCTGAGGAGACTCTGTCCCTCTGAATCCTTGCTTGAACAGATCTTATGGTGAGGCCTGACTGATCTCTCTCTTAAGACTCAGGTCTAGACCTTTCAGCTAAGGCCCTTCATGCTTATTCCTTTCTCATTCTCTCTCATTTTCTTAATTCCACATTTGTATTAATTAAAATCTCTATAAAACCCAGTTGGCTTGGGTATATTCATAATTGGGAATATTTCCCTGGCGACCACCTTATATATTGAATTAAAAACAAGACACTGTAGTGAAAACATATTTTCTGTGGTCACAATTTTCTCATACACTCTTTTATCTACAACAATTTAAGTCTTCCACTATTTTAACTCACTACAGTTTATGGCCTTCAACCATTTTAATTATTACACATTTTGGGTTTTATGGAGATTTTAATTAATACAAATGAAGGAATTAAAGAAAAAGGAGAGAGAATAAGAGAAATATAGTATGAAGGGCCTAGGCCTGAGCCTTAAGAGAGACTAGTCAGTCTTTTATCACTCACCACAAGATCTTGTACCAAGCAAGCACTAGTGTTCAGAGAGACCCTCCAGTTTAGCTCAGGAAGCTGAACTAAGTTCAGCCACTGAGAGAGATTCCAGCTTTCAGCTCCTGAGCTGACCTCCAATTCAGCTTTGGCAAGCTGAACTCTCTCATAGGCCCCAGCTATTTCCTTTTAAAGAAAATTTTTTCTTGTCACCTCCCCTAAATTTTCACATCTACCAATCACAGTAGACGCTTTCCAAAGGACTGAACATTCTTAATTCACGTCTTGATATCACCGTCTCTGGATAAAATAAAACCTCACACCTCTTGCTAAGCTTGCTTGACCTTTTAGTGATTAATTTGACCTTCATAGGTACTTAGCACCTTTTTGTATTAGATCAAAAAATAGACCCAGCTTAAGGGTTTTAGCTTTACTTTAAGTATGGGTTGGGTACCTTTCCATTGTTCAGTAAGGAGTTTTACAACTTTATCTTCCCCTAAAGTATGCTTAAGTATGGGTGGAGTAATGTTAGAAGTCCCCACATTCCTGATCAAGTACCTTCGTTGTTTAAAATGTGTTTAGCTTAATCAAATCTTCTGAAGTAGAATCTGAGAATTTTTAAGATTCACAAGTCTGAGAAATTTTAAGATTCACAAACTCTAGGGGTCCTACAGACACCATTCTAGGGGGAAGTCTTTTAACTCTTTGTGGTATTCCTGATACTCCTATTACATTTTCTGAGCCAACGAAATAACATTGTAAATCAGGTGTTCTGTTTAATACAGACCAGGAAGTTCCAGTATCTAATAGACGATCATAATAGGTGTTACCCACCTTTAAAGTAACATGAGGTTCATTAGTATGGGGGGGTAGTGGATAGGAACAACGGGTAGTGGGACATCAGGGTCCAGAAATTCAAAGGTTGTATCCTCTGATTCCTGTGCCCCAGTCCCCTTCCCCCCAGACACCTTCATTGTGTTTGGGAATTTCCTTGGGCACCTCCCTTAAAGGCTCCCCCCCCGAAGGGGGCCCTGAGGGGCATTAGCACCTCCATTATTTTTTGGAGGAGCACCATTTTTCATATATTGTTGTGGAGTCATTTGATTTATCATTTTCTCAATATCTATTCCTATAGTCATCATTCCTAAAGCTGTGGTTTGCATTGTCATAATTATATTTATTTCTATAATTATCACTTCTGTAGTTGTTATTAAATTGCATATTCCTTCCTATAATCTTGAGAAAAATTCTACACTCTACCTTATTATGGCCCTTCTTCCTACAGAAGTGGCCGGTAATAGATTGATAATTAGATTTCTGGAGATGGGCAAGTGTCATTGGTTCATTATCATGCCTGCTTTCTAGTTTAGCTATCTTATCTTTTAAACATCTCATTTCTTTCTTCATTTCCTCTATGGCATCATTAATTTCTTCCTCCTTTTCTTGGTTTCCCTGTAAAATATATATAGCTGTTTTCCCAGTTTATGAATATGCCCAAGCCAACTGGGTTTTATAGAGAAATTTAATCAATAGAAGGCTTTTCATGCCAACCTCAGGCTCCACCTTCAAGAGAGCCTCCTTTCAAGAAATGTTTCCCGAGAATTCTCCTCCTTCAGAGCCAGCCTTCTCTCCTGGTCCTCCAACAGAGCAACCTCCTCAGTCCTCCTTCAGAGCCACCTCGCTCAGAGCAAAACCTCCTCCGGCCCTCCTCCCTGTCCTCAGACGCTGCTATCTTTAAGCAAACCATCTAAGTCCCCTCCCCTCAGTTCTCACATCTACCAATCACTGTCCATGTCTCCCCTGTGCCAATGGTGGCTCTAGCTTAACCCAGGACCGCCCAGAGGTCTGCCCCTCTTTGCACATGTCTGTTGAAGGTCATATTCTCAAATAATTAAATTTTTATCTATGCTGCAGCCCTTCCTAAATCCTGTTACCCTGAGTAGGGTGGAGATTGTAAGTTCCAAGACCTGGTTCTGTCATTCCAAGTATCTCTATTGTATCAATTCTAAAATCAATCATGACTCAAAGAACTTCCTGTTCTATGCTTAAGCATAGGTCAAAGCCCTTTCCATTGTTCAGCAAAAGGTTTATGTCCTAAAGCAGTCCCAAGTAGGGAGGAGAAGGATCCTCCCATGCCAAGGGGGTTCACATTCCAATAGAGTTCTTACTATCAGTAGGAAATTTTTTCCAAGTATGAAACTTTCCAATGGTGAAATTTCCAACATTCACAAGTCTAAGAAATTTTAAGGTTTACACTCTAGGCCTGGCTCTCAATCCACTGAGCCACCCAGCTTCCCCTTAAGATTAAAAGGAAAAAAACCTGCTGATTCCAATTTAACTTAAGGAGAAAAGAGAAGAGAGAAGAAGTGTTTTATATTCACCTGTTCTAGCAGCTGTGCCTTTATGCCAAGTTAGTTGTTGAAAAGGACTGACTGAGTGAGGAGAAAGTAGAGTAAAAGGCAAGAAAATTCAGGAAATTTATTGAGGGGACTCATTAAATCCATTCATGGTCGCCAAACTGTGATATTGAAATCACTTTAAAAGACTGATATATATTAATTTAAGGTTGCCAAGGAATTCACTTATGTAATTCCTAAGTGAAACACTCAAGTCAGCTGCCGAATTTTTATAGTGGTGTAACATACCAGGTATGGAAGTATGGTTGATGTATTAAATACTTGATCAGAGCTGTTAATAATCAATGTATAGGTAGTTCTAAGGGCAAGAGAATTACTGGGCCTAAGCCACAAAGGCTTAGCCCTCACCTTGTCAAACCTCATTCCTCTGAAAAGCGCATGTCAGGTGAATCCCCACTACTCTGATCTTGTCATTGTCTATGCAACCAATGTGAATCAACTATGCTTTGTTATGTATTCATTGATCCTTGCAATCCACAATAAAGCCTGGGGTGAGGCTTGAGGTTCTTCCTCTTGTTTCCTGCAACCTTGGAATTCTTCCTGCTGTCTCTCTCTTTATCTTTCCTAGCACTACTCTTAGCCACCTGCTTTCTATCTCAGAATTCTTACTTCCACGTGTTCTGTTATTTCTCACATTTTCCTTTACTTATTTTTCTAAGGAAAATGTCATCAGGGACCAGCACCGCTCCCTACTTAAATTAACTTGTCTGTGTCTCTTTATTTATCATCCATTTTCTCAGACTCCTTGCTCCTCCTCGAGCCCAACCCCACTAAGGAAATCTTATATATAACAGCTGCTGGACGACTGTTATATCTGGCACCCTGGCGTGGGAAAATATTTTTTACAGGCATGATTATTTTGAGTGTACACACAGCTTGAGAAGAATTGGTGGACAGAGTTTGGAGCCAGAGGGACAGGACCTATCAGGTGGCCTCTGTAACAGTTAAAATTTAGGAATATGGGGAGACTGAGGCAGGTAGAAATTAGTTTCTCTCTGCAAGGAGTATTATATTTTTTAGAGGTTTATTAAAGATTAAGAATTAAAGAATATACAAGTAAGAAACATGTGCCTAGGCCAGAGGCCTAGACAAAATAATCTCACATCATGGAAGAGACGCCTCTGCTCCAAAACGGAAGTCCAAAAAAGAGAGCCAAAAACCTTTGCCACCAGCTTAAATCCTTCCTCGATCTCCGCTGTAAACCTTAAAATTTCTTAGACTTATGAATGTTGGAAATTTCCCCATTTCCAACATTAGGTAGGGAGGGTCCTTCTACTCCCTACCTAAGACTACTTTAGGACAGAAACCTTTTGCTAAACAATGGAAAGGGCTTTGACCTATGCTTAAGCATAGAACAGGAATTTCTTTGAGTCATGATTGATTTTAGAATTGATACAATAGAGATACTTGGAATGACAGGACCAAGTCTTGGAACTTCCAATCTCCACCCTACTCAGGGTAACAGGATTTAGGAAGGGCTACAGCAAAGGATCAAGATTTAATTATTTGAGAATATGACCTTCAATAGACATGTGCAAAGCCACAGACCTCTGGGTGGTCCTGGGTTAAGCTAGAGCCACCATTGGCACAGGGAAGACATGGACAGTGATTGGTAGATGTGAGAACTGAGGGGAGGGAACTTAGATGGTTTGCTTAAAGATAGCGGGGTCTGAGGACTGGGGTGGTGGGAGAGGTTTTGCTCTGAGAGGTTGTGCTCTGAGAAGCTTGCTCTGAAGGAAGCTGGAGGTGGAGGCCCCTGAAACTGTTTCTCCATTTTGGTCACGTGAGTGATAGGGACTGATCTCTTTTCTTTGCCTCAGCTATCTAAGGGCTTGGACCTTTTGGCCCAGCCTAAACAGAGGGGGTATTTAAGCCCTATTCCCTTCTCTCCCCTTTATCTCTCTCTCTCTCTCTCTCTCTCTCTCTCTCTCTCTCTCTCTCATACCTTTCTTCCTCCTGTTTGTAATTAAAAACTCCATAAAAGGTTGACTGCTGACTTGAGTTTTCATTTAGGAATTATATAGCTGAATTCCTTGGCGACCTTAAATTAATATATATCAGTCTTTTAAAGTGATTTCCTTGTCACACCGCCCACCTCAGAATTCCCGTGAGATTACAAAGCATTTTGGGGAAGTGGAGCAAGGGCTTGTGGGGATTGAAGTCTAGAGTTCAAATCTTAATTTTACACCTCTGAGGTAAGCCATCTCTCGCTTAGAAATATGGGTCAATCTGCCTCATCTCATACATGTTATATTAGACTGTTAAACTGAGGCAGCACCGGAAAGAGGGACAGAAAATATCACAAGTTAATTGGAGCCCATGGGACATTGTACAAATGGCATTAAATGCAAAGCCATTTCAGTATTCCGATGATATTATAGAAAAGCTTTACAAATTCAAGAGGATGTTATATCCTCGAAGGCATTTAGCTCTCTTCAGCCACCTTCATCTTTTGATGCTTCTTTTCTAATGTATCTTTCTCCTCCCCCCAGACCTCTGTGGTCAGAAGTTACTAAGGCTGTATCAATGAGGAAAGAAATGGAGAGAGATCCCCCAGGGGAAAGCACTGAAATTCTAGTATGCCCTGTGGTGTTAAGAGATAACCCAGATAACCCTAATGAACAGGTATCAGAGCACAGACTTCTTGATTACAAAAAGCTGAAAGTCCTCAGAAATAGTGTAGTCCAAAATGGGAACACAGCTCCATTTACTATAGCACTGATTAAGAATCTCAGTCAGCAATTTCTTACACCAGATAATTGGAAGTTAAGGAAAATATTACCTGTAAGTGAGAGGGAATGGACTCTAATTACTATGATGCATTAAATATGGAGGATTAACTTATTCCTCAGTTTCTACTCCCAAACTTTTACTAACAGGCTACTAATTCCTCTTTGAATTCCTCTTTGCTCTTATCTATGCATATCCCTTAAAAACCCCTCCCCCATTGCCAGCTCACTGCAGGAGCCGACAGTCTTTCTTTACCCCCTTACCCCTCATTCCTTAATTTCAAACTCTGCCTCCATGAATACTGAATGCAGTATTACAATTATTTTAAATTGGTAGAAAAAAGCAGATAAACTGCTTCTCCAAAAAAAAAAAAAATAGAGATAATTTGGAAAGTACAGATGTAAATTTTATACAGCCTAAGGATATTAAAATCCTAACTCCTAAAGAAATTCAAAGCAGGGTGATTCAGTATGATAATCAAGCTATTTTACCTAAAGACTGCTGGGCAAGAGATTTCTAAAGTTGAAAATGGCTTATTTCAAAAGTTATGCAAGGCACAAGCCAAAAATCATGAGGGGAAACATGTATCCATTATCTATCAGAAATTATCTGGCACAGGTAAATTTTGAAGGCTTAATAAGTGATTGTTATTTCCAGAACAAGCTTTGAACTTTAGTCCTAAGGAATTTGAATGCAATTCAATTTGAAAGGAAGAACACATGTTTGCTTTTTGCCTCAAGCAAAGCTGGACACTTCAAAGAATCAGGTCAATTTACAGCAAAGATAGATTCTTAAATTTTTTCTACTAAGACCACAGACCTAAGCAAAATTAGTAAATCAATGAAATAATCCTGAGTTACTTTAAAATTCAGAAAAGGCTAGTTAAATCAAGGATATTTTGCTCTCAAGCAGATAGCCAAGGCAATAAACTTTGTTTTCTTAGAAGAATGTCTCACAATTTTAGCATATCAAAAAGAGATCTGGGAAACTCAGAAGCACTTCCAGAGAATCCAGACACACTATGGGATAAAAGCAAAGGATAAAAAAAATCTACATTTAAAGGATCTGTGCTAAAAGATGGAGTTACTGTGGAGTCAAATTCAAAAATTAAATTGTTCTAATTTATATTGGTCATGACAAAATTATAAAGGAATGCCTGATTGTATTTCTTTATAGGAAAAATTAAAAATCTTTATTTGATATTTGTCATATATCACAGAATATTTGGACAAGAGATCTTTTATTGGTAATAAAACTTCAATCTAAATTCTAGTGTAACTGTAGGTTGAGTACCAAGGTGCAAACAGTATTTTTCAAGGCTTTTAGAGGTGAAGCCACATGGACGGTTGCAGCCATATGACTTACTGCTAAACCTATTTGGATCTTAAAAGGAAAGTTAATTAATACAAGTGTTTAAATGACAGGCATAACTTGGTATATGCTTCAGAGAAATTTCTAATATATTCAAATTTTAAATATGTAGGAATAATTATTTTTCAAACAGGACATACGGTCAGCAAGGATAGAAATTATTAGATATTGTTTAAAAAGCCTGAATGAAGTTCAGAAACATTATATAAGGCAACTTTACCCAAAAAGCAAATTATTTGTAATTATTCACTCTCAGAATGATGTAGCATCAATTATAAAGATGAGGCACAATCTCATTATTGCATGACATCAGAATGAACACAGAGTTGGATGGATTCAAATTGTTAACCAGTAGTTAATTATTACGGTTATTAATCAATTTGTTAACCAGTAAAGTGACTTATTAGTGGTTTAGAATTGGCAGTACTGCTACTTATTCAAATTACAAATATTGGTCATGAACTGATATTAGTCTAAGACCAATGACAAGAATATGAGTTCATATGTTACTTGTACAATGTCATCTATTTTGGCAATTGGATTTCGCAAAGTTTGTAAGTAAAATTGATAATTCTATTCATAGTACCAAAATCTTTTCAGTTATGAATTTAGATGTGATAGTTTAAAAATAATAACATCATTGCACCTTCTTGATAATGCTGTGCATACTTTTACTGCATCTACTAAGGGAAAAGCAGAAGTTCTATAGCAGACAGTACTGTAATATTGATGCATGCACAGTATAGTTTTTGCAGAAAGCAGAATTGCATGCAGTCAGACAAATGCTTAAGATCATAGAACAAACTTGTTAAATCATATATTATGCATTGTATGGTTTTTTCATGATTAGTGGTTTAAAATGTGAATATTAAACATCAATGTATCCTATCTTGCAAAGTCAAAGTGAAAACTTTATAACATGCAGTAAAGGGACATGAAAATCCCTTGAGCTAACTGTGGGATTTTCAAAGGTAAATGGCCTAGAGGCCACTGCTTTTTACCAGGCAGATCACTTGCACTATCTGCTCTATCAGAGTGCAAGGTCTATTATTCCTCAATACAATATAATACAAGCATGTGAAATTGCTTGCCAGTGCAAAATTTTGTGGATTATATCATGTCACTCATTCACCTCAAAGAGGTATCTGCTAAAATTTAAGAACTACACATTGTGGACTAAGGGATGCATTGCAACATGCTACTGTTGTAAAAATTGAAAATTACTATGTAACTGGAGACAATTACTCTCTTGGGTTTTGAAAGTAAGCTCAAAGTCACTCTTTGTGGTGGCCAAAAATTGGAAAATGAAGGGATGCCCTTCAATTGGGGAATGGCTGAACAAATTGTGGTATCTGTTGGTGATGGAATACTAATGTGCTTAAATGAATAATAAAGTGGAGGGATTCCATGGGGACTGGAACAACCTCCAGGAAGTGATGTAGAGTGAAAGGAGCAGAACCAGGAAAACATTGTACATAGAGACTGACACACTGTGGTACAATCGAACGTAATGGACTTCTGCATTAGTTTCAATGCAATGTCCCTGAACAATCTGCAGGGATCTAGGAGAAAAAACACTATCCACAAGCAGAGGACAAACTGTGGAAGTAAAAACACCAAGGAAAACCAACTGCTAGACTACAGGGGTTGAGGGGATATGACTGAGGAGAGACTCTAAATGAACACTCTGGTGTAAACACCAACAACATGGAAATGGGTTCGAATCAAGAACACTTGTGATACCCAGTGGAATTGCATGTTGGCTATGGGATAGGTGGGGGGGGGTGGAGAAAATGATCTTTGTCTCCAATGAATAATGCTCGGAAATGACAAAATAAAATAATGTTAAAAAAAAGAAAAGAAAAGAAGCTCAAAGTGAAGAAATGCAAGCAATTGCAGAAAGGGCTCAAAGGAATTTATAAGCTCCAAAATTCAAAAACAAAAAGGATTTATTGTCAGTTACTTTCTAACTTAATAAGACCCAATAAGGCTTTTATTTGGGGTCAATATTTTCTTTCTATTTTCTCAGACACCAGAAATCCATGGAGGAAAAATGAAGGCATTCAGCAGAAAGAAAGTCTGCCCAGAAAGAGGACAATGCAGATGACTGTCTGGCACCATCCACAGCACAGCACAGAGGCCAGACCCCAGAAAAAACAGCAGATGAACTGGAAAGGCAAAACTACTGCCTTATAGGCAGGTCTATTGCACTATCCACACAAATGTACTTTTACTGAAAGACAATTTACCTGCAGAAGAATATCATTAATTTGCTGACAGATATTCTATTCTAACAGTATATGGGTATTTGTTGTAAGATCAAGGTTTATCATGTACCTGAAAATTTCAAATAGTATTTGTACAATATGTAACCTGTAATTATTTTTTTGGAATTGTTCCATTTTACCCAAATTTTATCAAATAACACATTGTGCAATTGGGAATGTTATGATAGTACATTGGATACTGTTCAATTGCAGCGGAAATTGTTTCTATTATCTGAAATGTATGCATGATAATTGTCTTATATGGTTCATTTTATATTTGCAAGAAGAAAGTATGCCTTTATTAGAATCAGACATATTTAAAAGTCAATTGTGTTGGAAATGACATTTAAACTTTGAAAAAAGAAAAAGAAAAAAGGGTGGTAATGGTATTCCTAACCATCTATCTCTCCTACATCCCAGAAGGGATATAGGCTAATCCTATACATTTTGAATGTAATGATAAAGATTGCATTGTATGATATACCTGGATTGGGTTGAATATTATCAGGAAATTAAGACATAAGGGACCCAACAGGATGATAATATTGGGTCGAGGGTTTGTTTGTATTGTTACAGATAGTGAAAACATCGGGTCACACCCAAAGCACATTATGCCATGTGACACGAGACCAGGAAGAGAAGCAAACAAACAACACTGATGACATCAGTTAGCTGTACACCAGCCACACTCCAGACACACTGGAACAAACCATCACTGGTGACTACAAACACACCAAAGACTGACATTACACTGTTTTTAATGACATTTACTATTATTCTACTGATGGACACTTGTCATGCTGACATCTAATGGTCTATCATACCTAAAGCAATATCAAGCATGTTAACTTGTATGCACTAAACCCCACTCATGTATGTTAATGACACCAGATAGATCCCACACTCCAAAAACTTTACCATAGTATCAAAAGAAAATAGCTACAATTGTTTAGACACTACTGTATACCTTTCATTTTGTATGTCTATGCTATATACTGTTAAAAGGAATTTATTTGGTATGCATTATAAAATCCTACTTGTATGGTAAGAAATGCTACTATTAACAATGGTATAGGTATTGGTATGACTCTCAAAAGAGGATATAGAAGTTTTCAGCCACAGCATAGACCTAGTAACCCTGACCAAAAAAAAATTAGGTTTAAAGCAGGAGACACTGCACAGGATTTATTATGGACAGATGGTCCTGATCTAACTCTTAAAAAAGGATGAGATGTCAGGCAAAATGCACTTTGAAAATTTTAATTAGGAAACCAAAGTTATTGAAAATGGTCATCTACATCTAGGCATAGATGATGTTCCTGACAGTACCTATATAGATATTATGTGCCAACCACCATTGGTGTGGTTACATGTTAATATGATTTTTGATCATTACTCCTGAAACTCCCATCTTTTTGCGTGATATCTTTATGGGAACTCTTTCTTGCTCTCTCCTACCAGCCCCAGAGTTCAGGCAGGCCACTGATTTGGGGTCTATCAGCTTCCCCTTCTAATACTGGAAGACATTCTGGTATGTGGGAAGTCTAGCCTCAGTGGTAAACTGAGTGATCAAGGTTGGACAACCTCTGTGGATGCACAGTTATTGACCCTCCTAGGTGGAATTGGCTATTACACACCTACATGGAACAGAGGCAAAGTATATCCCAAGTTTCCCTTTTGGAGTATATATTTAATAATGGAAAAAAAAAAGTTGGCACTAGTAAGTTTGTAGAAAAAGCATATTGGATATTATACATTTATATTTACAAGGAATTAAGAAGTTACATCAAATTCTATATGAGCAAGAAACTGTAGAAATTGCTTCTACATGGAAAGCTATAAGGAAATAGCTAAATCCGATCTTCTAAAGATTGGTCTGAATAGGGTGGAGTAGTTTTGAAATTCACATGTCTAGATGTGACTGAAGGTCTAAGGATAGTGGAGACTTCCCTTTGAGATGGAATCACACTGTCTTTATATAACACTTCAGGCTATATTTGATCTTTAAGTGTATTTTGCCTGAGTTTTTTCTCCCTTACAGCACAGAGATTTTGTATCGGATTTAGCTATTTCCTGATCAATAACAATAGAGATACTTGGAATAACAGAATCAGGTCTTGGAAACTACATTCTCCACCCACCTCAGGATAACAAGATTAGGAAGGGCTGCAGCAAACTCAAGATTTAAATATTTGAGAATATGGCCTTCAATAGACATGTGCAAAAAAAGGCAGACCTCTGGGCAGTCCTAGGTCAAGCTAAAGCCACCATTGGCACATGTGAGACACAGGAAGTGAGGTAGAGAACAGCCTCTGGAGTGCTCAGGACTTCCTGTGAAGAGGGCTAGAGTTGAGTTTGAGGCTGGTGCTTGGGGTTGGAGGAGCCCCACAGATCCTTCAGATTGGTCACATAAGTGATAAGGACTGATCACTTTCCCTGCCTTGGCTATCCAAGGCCTTAATGGTCGCTTTGGCTCAACCTGAGCCAGAGTGGTTCTGAGTTAAACTTCTTTCCTTCTCTCCTTTTTCCTTCTCTCTCTCTCTCTCTCTCTCTCTCTCTCTCTCTCTCTCTCTCTCTCTCTCTCTCTCTCTCTCTCTAATACTTTCTTCCTCCTGTTGTAATTAAAACACCATAAAAATTTGGCAGCTGACTTGAGTGTTGCATTTAGGATTTACATAAGTGAATTCCTTGACGACCTTAAATTAATATATCTGTCTTTTAAAGTGATTTCAATATCACAGTTTGGAAGTCAGATTTTCTATTCAGCTCTGGTCTTTTCATCAGGAATGTTTGAAAGTCCTCTATTTTGCTGAATATCCATTTTTCCCCTGAAGAATTATACTCAGTTTTGCTAGATAGGTAATTCTTGGTTTAAGTCCTAGATAACACATATAATATCATAATCTAAACTCTTTGATCATTTAATATAGAAGCTGCTAAATCTTATGTTATTTTATTTTGATATGAAATTTGATTTGATATTTGATTTAATTTGATTTTGTTTGCTCATAAGATTCTTTCCCTTGACTTGGGAGATCTGGAATTTGGCTATAATATTCCTAGGGGTGTAAACCTTAAAATTCCTTAGATTTATAAATGTTGGAAATTTCACCATTGGGAAATTTCATACTTGAAAAATTTCCTATTGATAGTGGGAACTCTATTGGAATGTGAACCCCATTGGCATGGGAGGTTCCTCCTCCTCCCTTCTTAAGATTACTTTAGGACAGAAACCTTTTGCTGAATAATGGAAAGGGCTTTGACCTATGCTTAAGCATAGAACAGGAATTTCTTTGAGTCATGATTGATTTTAGAATTGATACAATAGAGATACTTGGAATGACAGAACCAGGTCTGGGAAAACACAATTTTCACCCCACTCAGTCCTAACAGGATTTAGGAAGGGCTGCAGCAAAGGATCAAGATTTAATTATTTGAGAATATGACCTTCAACAGACATGTGCAAAGCCACAGACCTCTGTGTGGTCCTGGGTTAAGCTAGAGCCACCATTGGCACAGGGAAGACATGGACAGTGATTGGTAGATGTGAGAACTGAGGGGAGGGAACTTGGATGGTTTCCTTAAAGATAGAGGGGTCTGAGGACTGAGGTGTGGTTGGTTGGAGAGGTTTTGCTCTGAGAGGTGGTGCTTTTAGAAGTTTGCTCTGGAGGAAGCTGGAGGTGGAGGCCCCTGAGACTGTTTCTCCATTTTGGTCACATGAGTGATAGGGACTGATCTCTTTTCTTTTCCTCGGCTATCTAAGGGCTTGGGCCTTTTGGCCCAGCCTAAACAGAAGGGGTATTTAAGCCCTATTCCCTTCTCTCCCCTTTCTTTCTCTCTCTCTCTCTTTCCCTCTCTCTATCTCTAATACCTTTCTTCCTCCTGTTTGTAATTAAACTCCATAAAAGGTTGACTGCTGACTTGAGTTTTCATTTAGGAATTACATAGCTGAATTCCTTGGCGACCTTAAATTAATATATATCAGTCTTTTAATGTGATTTCCTTGTCACAGGGGTTTCTATTATTGGATCTCTTTCAGGAGGTGATCAGAAGATTCTTTCAATAACTACTTTACCAAGAGGGCAGCTCGGTGGTTCAGTGGATTGAGAGCCAGGCCTAGAGATGGGAGGTCCTGGGTCAAATCTGGCCTCAGCCACTTCCTAGCTATGTGACCCTGGGCAAGTCACTTGACCCCCATTGCCTAGCCCTTACCACCCTTCTGCCTTGGAGCCAATACACAGCATTGACTCCAAGACAGAAGGTAAGGGTTTAAAAAAATAACTACTTTACCTACAGATTCTAGAATATCAGGGAAATTTTTCTCGATAATTTCTTGAAATATGATATCTATGCTTTTTTTTATCATGGCTTTGTCTCCTTGTTCTATTTTCCAGCTCAGTTGTTTTTCCAATGGGGTATTTCACATTTTCTTCTATTTTTCATTCTTCTAATTTCATTTTATTGTTTTTTAATCTTATAAAATCATTAACTTCCATTTGCCCAAACCCAATTTTTAGGATATTATTTTCTTCAAGGAGCTTCTTGTTCCTCCTATTCCATGTGGGAAATTCTGCTTTTTTAGAGAGTTCTTCTCTTATCTTTTTCCATTTTGACAATTTTGCTTTTTTTAAGATCATCAGTAGGTTTTTCATGCCTTTTTTCTTTTCTTTTCTTTACTTTACTTTTTTTTCCACTTTAAACATTATTTTATGTGGTCATTTCCAACATTATTCATTGGAAACAAAGATCATTTTCTTTTCCTCCCCCCCCTCTTCCCACCACCTCTCCCATAGCCGACGCGCAATTCCACTAGGAATCACATGTGCCCTTTATTCGAACCCATTTCCATGTTATTGGTATTTGCATTAGAGTTTTCATTTAGAGTCTCTCCTCAGTCATATCCCCTTCCCCCCTGTAGTCAAGCAGTTGCTTTTCCTCGGTGTTTTTACTCCCACAGTTTGTCCTCTGCTTGTGGATAGTGTTTTTTAGTTCCCAGTAGATTGTTCAGGGACATTGCATTGACAGTAATGGAGAAATCCATTACCTTCAATTGTACCACAGTGTATCAGTCTCTGTGTATAATATTTTCCTGGTTCTACTCCTTTCGCTCTGCATCACTTCCTGGAGGTTGTTCCCTTCCCCATGGAATTCCTCCACTTTATTATTCCTTTGAGCACAATAGTATTCCATAACCAACAGATACCACAATTTGTTCAGCCATTCCCCAATTGAAGGGCATCCCCTCATTTTCCAATTTTTGGCCAACACAAAGAGCACAGCTATGAATATTCTTGTACAAGACTTTTTACTTATTGTCTCTTTGGGGTACAAACCCAGCAGTGCTATGGCTGGATCAAAGGGCAGACAGTCTTTTAGCGCCCTTTGGGCATAGTTCCAAATTGCCCTCCAGAATGGTTGGATCAATTCACAACTCCACCAGCAATGAATTAATGTCCCTACTTTGCCACATCCCCTCCAGCATTCATTACTTTCCTTTGCTGTCATGTTAGCCAATCTGCTAGGTGTGAGGTAATACCTCAGAGTTGTTTTGATTTGCATCTCTCTGATTATAAGAGATGTAGAACACGTTTTCATGTACTTATTAATAGTTTTGATTTCTTTGGCTGAGAACTTCCTGTTCATGTCCCTTGCCCATTTATCAATTGGAGAATGGCTTGATTTTTTGTACAATTGATTTAGCTCTTTATAAATATGAGTAATTAAACCTTTGTCAGAGGTTTCTATGAAGATTTTTCCCAATTTGTTGTTTCCCTTCTGATTTTAGTTACATTGGTTTTGTTTGTACAAAAGCTTTTTAGTTTGATGTAATCAAAATTATTTATTTTGCATTTTGTGATTCTTTCTAAGTCTTGCTTGGTTTTAAAGCCTCCCCCTTCCCAAAGGTCTGACATGTATACTATTCTGTGTTCACCTAATTTTCTTATAGTTTCCTTCTTTATGTTCAAGTCATTCACCCATTTTGAATTTATCTTGGTGTAGGGTGTGAGGAGTTGATCTAAACCTAATCTTTCCCACACTGTCCTTCAATTTTCCCAGCAGTTTTATGAAATAGTGGATTTTTGTCCCAAAAGCTGGGATCTTTGAGTTTGTCATATACTGTCTTGCTGAGGTCACTTACCCCGAGGCTATTCCATTGATCCTCCTTTGTGTCTCTTAGCCAGTACCAAATTGTTTTGATGACTGCTGCTGTATAATATAGTCTGAGATCTGGGACTGCAAGGCCCCCTTCCTTTGTATTTTTTTTTCATTATTTCCCTGGATATCCTTGATCCTTTGTTTTTCTAAATGAACTTTTGTTATGGTTTTTTCTCAATCAGTAAAAAATTTTTTTGGAAGTTCCATGGGTATGGCACTAAATAGATGAGTTTGGGTAGGATGGTCATTTTTATTATATTGGCTCATCCTACCCATGAGCAGTTAATGTTTTTCCAATTGTTCAATTGTTTTAGTTGTGTGTTCAATAGTTTTAGTTGTGTGGAGAGTGTTTTGTAGTTGTGTTCATAAAGTTCATGTGTTTGTCTCGGGAGATAGATTCCTAAGTATTTTATTTTGTCTAAGGTAATTTTGAATGGGATTTCTTTTTCTAGTTCTTGCTGCTGAGCTGTGTTGGAAATATATAGAAATGCTGATGATTTATGTGGGTTTATTTTGTATCCTGCAACTTTGCTAAAGTTGTTGATTATTTCAATTAGCTTTTTGGTTGAATCTCTAGGATTCTTTAAGTAGACCATCATGTCATCCGCAAAGAGTGATAACTTGGTCTCCTCATTGCCAATTTTAATGCCTTCAATTTCTTTTTCTTCTCTAATTGCTACTGCTAGTGTTTCTAGTACAATGTCAAATAATAGATTTGATAATGGGCATCCTTGTTTCACTCCTGATCTTAATGGTAATGCATCTAGTTTATCCCCATTGCAGATGATATTAGTTGATGGTTTTAGATATATACTGTTTATTATTTTTAGGAAAGGCCCTTCTATTCCTATGCTTTCTCATGTTTTTAATAGGATTGGGTGCTGTATTTTATCAAAGGCTTTTTCTGCATCTATTGAAATAATCATGTGATTTTTGTTGGTTTTCTTGTTGATGTGGTCAATTATGTGGATGGTTTTCCTAATATTGAACCAGCCCTGCATCCCTGGTATAAATCCTACTTGATCATGGTGAATGACTCTTCTGATCACTTGTTGGAGTCTTTTTGCTAGTATCCTATTTAAGATTTTTGCATCTATATTCATTAGGGAGATTGGCCTATAATTTTCTTTCTCTGTTTTTGGCCTGCCTGGCTTTGGAATTAGTACCATGTTTGTGTCATAAAAGGAATTTGGTAGAACTCCCTCTTTGCTTATTACATCAAATGGTTTGTAAAGTATTGGGGTTAGTTGTTCTTTGAATGTTTGATAGAATTCACTGGTGAATCAGGCCCTAGGGATTTTTTTCTTAGGAAGTTCTTTGATGGCCTGTTGGATTTCTTTTTCTGATATGGGATTATTTAAGATTATTTAAGAAATCTATTTCTTCTTCTGTTAGTCTAGGCAATTTATATTTTTGTAAATATTCATCCATATCACCTAGGTTGGTATATTTATTGCCATATAGTTGGGCAAAGTAGTTTTTAATGATTGCCTTAATTTCCTCTTTGTTGGAGGTGAGGTCCCCCTTTTCATCCTTGATGCTGTTAATTTGCCTTTCTTCTTTCCTTTTTTTAATTAGATTGACCAGTACTTTGTCTATTTTGTCTGTTTTTGCCTTTTTTCTTTTTTAACATTTGGCCCATTTTTTAAAAGATATTATTTTCTTCAGTATTTTTTGTGTCCCCTTTACCAAACTGTTGAGTTTTTCTTTCATGATTTTCTTGCATTGTTCTAATTTCTTTTTCCAATTTTTCTATTTTCTCTTTTATTTTTAAACTCCTTTTTTTCTCCTCTAGGAATTGTTTTTAGGCCTGAGAACAATTCACATTTTTCTTTGATACTTTGGCTATAGCAGATTTGACTTTATTGTCTACTTGAGTTTATGTTTTGATCTTCCCTGTCATCATAGTAAATTACTGTGGCCTTTTTATTATTGTTATTATTGGCTCCTTTTTCTAACCTATTTTTTAACTTTTCATTTTCAATTGGGCTCTGCTCCTAGAGTAAAGGGGCCATTGTTCCTAGCTTCAGTTTTTTGGTGCATCTGTTTTCAGAGATGTTTCTAGGGATCTATAAGTTTTCAGTTCTTCCAAGATGGTACAATCTAAGGAGAGGAGTATTTACTACTCTCCTGGACTATGCCCCGTTCTGTGATTTTTTTCCTATGCCTTTAGCATCATCTCTTTCCTTAGAAGGCCTTGAAAATCAAGCCATCACTGATTTTAAAGGTGTTCACCATTGTCATAAAGGAAAACTAGTTTCAAGTCTTAAGTAAAGGAAGGAGTTCTTATAAATTGTGTGCTCCAGGAGATGTTTTTCCCAATATAATACATTGATTGTATCAAGTCCTGGAAAGTTCCTATTAAATGAGATCCATAATAACTCAAAAAAATTTAGATTAACTAGTTAAACAGGAAAAGTCAAGTGAATGAAGAATGCATATTATATGCAATTAAATCTTATAGATTAAATTATTATGATATACATATATTGTAAGGAAGGAAAAGGATTAATTATAAAAAGGTTGGACTAGATTATTTAAGATACGGTCACCAGGAATTTAATTAATTCCAAAGAGATTTATTTATTTACAATTTTTTAAACAAAATATAGAAAGAGTAAAGTGAGAAAGTGAGAGAGGATAGGGTAAGATATCTAGCTTAAGTACTAAGTATTTTGCTCCAACCCCTGGCTCAAAAACAGGCAGGGGGGTTTAGTCCTTAACCAGAGAGGCCTCAGCCCTTGTAGCCGAGGACCTGGGTATGTAGGGAGCCTCTCTTAAGAAGATAGGTCTCTCCTGAGGCTAGCCTCTTCAGAAAATCCAGGAAAGGAGTCAGCTCTTTCACTCACCATGTGTCAGTCCAAAGAGGAGAGATTCAAGGACAATCTCACCATGTACAAAGTCCAAGGTCCAGTCAGCAGATTCTTCACCAGCCTCCAACTTGAACTCAGAACTCCAGAAGAAGATGAAAAAGAAAGACTCCCTACAAGAAGTTGTCACTCCGTTTTAAAGATTCCTTTATATCACTTTCTATGCTTTCCTCCACTTTTTATGTGGGCAAATCATAGTCTAAAGCCTGCTTAGGACTGCCCAGGGGCAGTCAGTCGATTCTGATTTGTCACCCACTATTGCACATGTGGGTCACAGACCTCCCACTCAGTTGTAAGTAGGGTGTTTGCACTTTTGATGATTAAATCTAAAAATGGGCAAGGGAGTTAATTTAATCTTCACAATCAGGGGAGAGATTTAATTTCATCTTCACTATATATATGGAAATACATATGTATATGCACATCTCTATATAAATAGGACATATATTTGAACATATATACATATTTATGACACTGAAAATTATTATGATGGATTGACTTTGTAAAACTTCAGTTCTCTTAATGATAGCAAGCTTTTGTCTGAAATAAAAATCCATTTAATCCATAATATTCTTAGAGTTGATATATGGGACACTATGATCTCTGAAGAATCGAAATTGAGAATCACTATGAAGATAATGGAAAGGGTCACAGTGGGTATGACCAAGCTGTAATAGAATACAAAAGGTGAACTATGAATGAATGGTTTAAAAGATGACAACGAAGAAATATATCTTTGTTTCATTGACTCATGCTGCTTCCTGAAGACCCTCCAAGGAGACTTTGTCACATACATTAAAATACAGTCCTAGGGATTGAAAAACAATATCCTTTCCACACAGTAACTTTCCCAATCATGCTTTGTTATATATTACAAGTTAGCATAAGAAATTAAATGGGAATTTTGTTTTGCAGAAGAAGGCCAATGGATAATACAGAAAAAGTTTAGAAACTCAGAAATGCACAAAATATATGTATTGTATAATAATATGTTTTATCTTTTAATACATAATTATACACAATTTCTTTTTTAAAGTTAATATAATTGAAAATTTAGTTTGCAAAAAAGAACTCAAAAGCCAAAAAATTGTATGTAGATTTTCCAGATCACAAGGGATCTGTCCTGCTAACACCTGCAATGTGGGAGAGATACCTATAATTTAGAGTGCATTATCTCATCCACCAGGGGGTTGCTTAATGTAAACTGTTGCCTTCCTGGACTCTCAACATTGCAAGCAGTTAGAAGAGGCTCAATCACTTTCATGCCTTTTGTGAAAGAGACTTTAACCAATCTTTCACTCTTGTTGAATTTCATTATCACTGAATCCTAAAAGTTCTTAATCATAGTTCATTTTTTAATCTTATGATATTTTTGCTTATTTAATTTCTCATTAATTTCGCTGGCATCAAACAAAGAGAATAGTTCATTAATTATGATGGCAATGTTTAAGGTGACAACTTCTTCCATTAAAAAAAAAACACAAAAAAACCCACCTTACATGGTGTCTTGGAATCAATGTTGTTTATTTGTTCCAAAGCAGAAGATCAATAAGGGCTAGGCAGCTATGAAGAGCCTGAGGGTAGATTTGAACCCAAGACGTCCAATTTTTTTTAACATTATTTTATTTGGTCATTTTCAAACATTATTCATTGGAAATAAAGATCATTTTCTTTTCCTCCCCCACCCCCTTCCCACCACCTCTCCCATGGCCGATGCGCAATTCCACTAGGAAACACATGTGTCCTTGATTCGAACCCATTTCCATGTTATTGGTATTTGCATTAGGGTGTTCATTTAGAGTCTCTCCTCAATCAGATCCCCTCAACCCCTGTAGTCAAGCAGTTGCTTTTCCTCGGTGTTTTTACTCCCACAGTTTGTCCTCTGCTTGAGGATAGTGTTTTTTTCTCCTAGATCCCTGCAGATTGTTCAGGGACATTGCATTGACACTGATGGAGAAGTCCATTACGTTCGTTTGTACCACAGTGTATCAGTCTCTGTGTACAATGTTTTCCTGGTTCTGCTCCTTTCGCTCTGCATCACTTCCTGGAGGTTGTTCCAGTCCCCATGGAATTCCTCCACTTTATTATTCCTTTGAGCACAATAGTATTCCATAACCAACAGATACCACAATTTGTTCAGCCATTTCCCAAATGAAGAGCATCCCCTCATTTTCCAATTTTTGGCCACCACAAAGAGCACAGCTATGAATATTCTTGTACATGTCTTTTTCCTTATTATCTCTTTGGGGTACAAACCCAGCAGTGTTATGGCTGGATCAAAGGGCAGACAGTCTTTTAGCGCCCTTTGGGCATAGTTCCAAATTGCCCTCCAGAATGGTTGGATCCATTCACAACTCCACCAGCAATGAATTAATGTCCCTACTTTGCCACATCCCCTCCAGCATTCATTACTTTCCTTTGCTGTCATGTAAGCCAATCTGCTAGGTGTGAGGTGATACCTTAGAGTTGTTTTGATTTGCATCACTCTGATTATAAGAGATGTAGAACACTTTTTCATGTACTTATTAATAGTTTTGATTTCTTTGGCTGAGAACTGCCTGTTCATGTTCCTTGCCCATTTATCAATTGGAGAATGGCTTGATTTTTTTTGTACAATTGATTTAGCTCTTTGTAAATTTGAGTAATTAGACCTTTGTCAGAGGTTTTTATGAAGATTGTTTCCCAATTTGTTGCTTCCCTTCTGATTTTAGTTACATTGGTTTTGTTTGCTGTTTAGTTTTTGTTTGGTTTGGTTTTTGTTTACATTGCTTTTTAATTTGATGTAATCAAAATTATTTATTTTACATTTTGTGACTCTTTCTAAGTCTTGCTTGGTTTTAAAATCTTTCCCTTCCCAAAGGTCTAACATGTATACTATTCTGTGTTTGCCTAATTTACTTATAGTTTCCTTCTTTATGTTCAAGTCCTTCACCCATTCTGAATTTAGCTTGGTGTAGGGTGTGAGGTGTTGATCCAAACCTAATCTCTCCAACACTGTCTTCCAATTTTCCCATCAGTTTTTATCCAAGACTGCCTTGCTGAGGTCATTTATGCCAAGTCTATTCCACTCCAATTTGTTTTTTAAAAAATAAAGCCTTACCTTCCGCCTTGGAAGGCAGAAGAGTGGTATGGGCTAGGCAATGGGGGTTAAGTGTCACACAGCTGGGAAGTGTCTGAGGCCAGATTTGAACCTGGGACCTCCTGTCTCTAGGCCTGGCTCTCAATCCACTGAGCTACCCAGCTACCCAGATGCCCCCCTCCCAGGCCTCCAATCTTGAGACCTCTAGGCTCTTAATCAATTGAGCCACCTACCTGTCCCCTCACTGTAGCATTTCTTGATATGTTAAGTATGAGCCTCTTGGGAGAGTATAACAGTAGTTACACATAAGGATTGGCCTATTGCTAGGCTTTAGCTGAGAAATGACTGTATATCTGACCATTGATTGACCTGCTTATGTACTAGGAGATTCTTATAGCCACCACAACTGGCTTGGTCAGTTACATTTAGGCAAGGAATGCAAAGGTAGCAAATGTCAGTTTAGCAAACTTCATATGCGCAAGGCTAACAAACTTTCCTAATCACAATGTCTTAGTTGTCCACAGGAGATGAAAGGGGAAGAGGAAAGTCCAAATGATCTGTTGATTGATTGCCCCTAAATTCCCCTTCCCATTCAGTCCCAGGGAACCTACTCAGCAACAGCAGTAAGATATAAGGGCAGAAACCCAGAGATCTATGCTCTCCATCCTACTGTATGCCTGTTTGTGTGCCCACCAGACTCTAGGGCTGGGAAGCCATATGCTTGTGTTACTCTACCTCATGATTCCTTCTTGGTATCTACCTCTTAATCTCCTTTCATTACATTATTGATATTACTTAAGTTTTTCTGTTAACATCAACTTATATGTTTCATGTGCAGTAGGACATGAGAATGGAACAGCTTACTTGAAAAAAAGAATGTTAAGGCTGTAGCTCCTTGAAAAGTGAGAGACAGACAGGACTCCCAAGATCCAAAGTTACCAGTGTTGATACCACAATACTTATATGTTAAAATGTATTTTGTACTGGTCCTCCTAACCATACCTCTCCCTTCTTGTCAGTATAGTAAGTTTATAAGCAGTCAGTATAAAGGTGCAATAGCAGGAAATAAGATGGCAAAAGGGAACCTGAAAGTGATGTACAACCCATTCAAAAGATCAAAGGAACATGGCTGCTGGTGAGGTAAAAGAAGAGAGATGCCCCCTGCCGAGAGGCTATCTTTGAAAAATGGGGTTCCAGAGAAATGGGCCATCTATGATAACCTATGGGGATGTCTTCTCTATTGACTGATATTGAAGATACCCCAGGGCAGGTAAGCACAGACCGCCCCTGAGAGACAAGCATCCCCCTAGACCAAGGTCACCCGGCAGGGGTCCAATAAGGAACATTTAGGGTTAAATGTCTGTCCTTAGGTTCAGCTCCCTCTATGTTCCCTTGAAATGATAGTCCTCTCATCTGACTTAGGGTTATTTAAATAAAGATGAATTTTCATAACAAGTTTGGATTGGGGAAGATATCAGGTAAGAGGGAATCGGGATTTCCTTAGATTGTGTTTGAGTCTCTCTCAGCTTTTGAGCTGAGGCCAGGCCTCACAGGCTGGTGGGAGGTTTCTTTTATTCCTGTCTATGCTATATCTATGCTAGCTTTCTTAAGTTCAAAGACTTAGCAGTAGACAGCAAGAGGAAGAAAAGTTTCTGACCTTCAGCTCTGGTTGGCCTCTCTCTTTGGGATGAGGTCCCTAAAGACTGGCCTTACAGCTCAAACTTCTCCCCTTAAATCCTTTTGTTCGATGACACGATCACAGGAATCTAGGTAGAGCACATAGTTGGGAAAGATCCAGGAATAGAGGAACTTCTATTCTGAGACAGGGAGAGAGTGCTCCTTCAAGACCAAGGGCCAGGAAAGAGAGTCCTTGAGATCAACTATCACTCTCCCAGTCGCCCCTCCCCCCAACAACTTTCATTCTTGTCAATATCTTCTAACATTCCAACTGCTGTTTGTTCCACCTGAGTGGCAGAAAGTCCAAAACTTGCTTGTTTTCCTTTCCATACCCCTCTCCTTCTCTCTTCCTCATTCTGCCTGCCTCTTTTCACCATCCTATTCCTCTATTCCAGAGTCATCTGCCTTTTTACCACTTTGCATTGCTTATCTCCATGTTAGGCCTTATATTCACTTTGGTTATTAAAGTGTTATTGCTGCCCTGTTTCCCATTGCCAATCATAGTCTTTTCTGTTGAGTATACAAAGATTCAAAAAAAATTTTTGAGACACAAAAAAAGTCTCTCCTCCTATTTCATATTTTCATAAATTATCAGTTCAACTGGGATAACCTTTCCCACCCCATCCTACTTCATTCAGTGATGGAGAGAGTGATTGTTTCATCTCTTCTTCTTGTCTCCTTTCCCAGAGGCTTGCTGGTAAGTGGTTAATGACTGACTTTCTGAAAATGTGGGACATGTTTTTAAGTTTCATCTGTATTTTTTATATTTTCTCTATTATTTTTAAAGTCTAGATAATTAACAAAACAATAAATCAAGCCATGATTTGTAGTATTTGCTGATTTCTAAGGTGCAAATGTTCTCATTGAGAATTTAAGGACTTTAGCTAACTCCATTATACACCTTCAAGCACTCCCCTTCTCAGTTTACCTTTGTCTTTTTTATGTTTTACTTCATTATAATTCTCTATATGTCATGTTAAGATCAAATCAAAGCATCAATGGCCTGTATTTCATTTGTTGTAGGGCAATTGTTTAAGAAGTTTTAGCCACTTGCCCAGCAAGCATGAGGAAGCACTCTTTTTCAAATGGCCATAAAGTCCAAATGGAGGCCCAGGAATCCAAAAATCAAAGAGATTTTGTCAAAATATGAAATTCTCTCAAAACAGGGAAGAGATCAAATGACTCTAAACCTGGACATAAATGAGGCAGTTTAGTGGAAGTTTCACCTGGTTTGGTCTCAGGTATCAATTCTCTTCCTATACTTTCATTTCTCAGAAAGATTTAAGGCACATGCAAAGGGACAAGGGTCAGAGGGAATGGACTAAAGAGAGATCAAGTAAATGTTAATAATGCCAGGTAAGTTTAAGAGTATCCTGTGTGCATTCCTTTTCTCACCCTGAAATCCAGTTATTAAAGATTTATCAGCACACCTTTGCTGTTAGATAAGTTTTGTCATATTGTTAGGTCAAGAACCTGTGTCTCTTTAATTCATGCTCCAAAGTACACTTTACATAACTAAAAAGGAATATTAGGGGTAAAATTATGATTGTTGACTGAATATATTATTTTAGTGGTTGCCAGGGATTTATATTCAATCCCAATACAGTTTGGGATTTTTATGGTGGTTTATTTAATTACAATAGTAGGAAGAAATTAAGAAGAGAGAGAGGAAAGGGTATAAGATGTCTTTGGCCTAGCCTAAGCCAAGAAAAGTTCAGAGGCCTCAACCACGAGGCCTCCTCAGAAGATCAAATCTAGCTCTGCTTCTAGCCACGAGATCTCCTCCAAGATGAGGGGCCTTCTAAGAGGATAGTGCTTTAGGAGAAAGGAGGAATCGGCAGCCACTCACCAAGGTCACTCAGGGAAGATGCCTCGCCTAAACCATGCTACAGAACCAAAAATCTGCAAGCATGCCAAGAATGCCGCCACGAGCTCCCAACGCTGAACTTCGAGAGCCCAATATCACCGTGCGAGCCCAACTTCTCAGAGAGAGAGAGAGAGGAGAGAAGAGAGAGGAAGTGATGCAAAATAAACAGGCCTTTCTTTACATCACTTCCTGCATCTCACATGTACCAATGGTAGCTTAAGCTTGGCTTAGGACAGCCCAGGGAATCAGTCAGTTGTTTCTGATTTGGCACTTGCTAGCACATGTCAGTTCTAGGCCATCCTCCTCACAGTTAATCCTTAAGTGAGGGTGTATACATTCCTAGTTGCTAGAATTCTCAAGACTAAGCAGGGTGGAGTAAAACTAAAATTTATAATCTCCTCTGATGATGATTGGGGGTTTAGTCTCCCCAATTGATCACTAAACATAATCATCCTTTACCTCTAAATTCTTCTAACTGCAGATGCATACAAAATTTTACCTTCTAAGAGGAAACTACAATAGTTAGAGAGAAGAAGGGAATAGAAGAGAGAAAGCAAAACCGACGTTTTGCTTGGCGCATTGACAAAAACCAATTAGGGGGCAGTTCCCTTTTGGCATAATAGTATACATTAAAAATAAATGTTCAATCAACCACACTCCAAAGTTCATTCTGGATCTTCTTAATGTAGTGTAGGTTTTTCAGGCATCTTTCTGCCAAATAGTTCATTCTCTGGATTTTAAGAGTTAGCAAGCTTCCCTGAAGACCTTTCTTGAGCAAAAAATTCTAAATCTTGTATTTTTATTAAAATACAATCCCCCCTGAAGTGGGTGTTAAGAAACACCCAGTTCAGCTCAGGATGCATGGTTGAGTTATGGGGTTGTATGGGTCAATTATCAGAAGAAGAGAAACAAAAACCAAAAGCATAAAGAAAAAAGTGGAAGAAAGTTAAACTTTTGGGAGAAAGAAAAAAATTCAAAATCAGAACCAAAATATCAAAATCTATGTATATAAAATTTTGAGTAAAGAATAAATTCATAATAGGCCCTTGTGTTAGGGTCCAATAAATTTCTAACCAGCCCTTGTATTAAGGTCCAATTAAAGTAATTTCTATCCCACAAGTCTATAGGACAGAATATAGTAATATTTCACTTACCCATTTGCAGCCAAGACTACAGGAAGTTGCCACACTATAAGAGAGAAAAAAGGACTAGATTTTTGTGTGTACTAGAGAAGTGTCATTCCCTGATCTGATTTTACCTTCATTTTCAGGGATAGGGGGAGCTAGGATGAAAGCCAAACTTTGGTACTTGTCTGTGAGTATTTCACAAAGAGCATGGATACAAGGAAGTCCTACATCTTAAAATATGTCAAGTGTTGCAACCTCGAGTCTTACACTAGGTTCAAGTCCTTTTGTAATGGTTTAGAAGTTCATCAATCCTACCTGGATTGGTTTCTTTCTTTTTGACCTATGTGCTCTTTTTGGCACTATTCAGGTTAAGTTGTGCTTCTATGGCACTGTATAGATGAAGTTTGAGCTCCTTTTTTTTTTTAACCATTTCCTAGAATCAGACACAAACATTAATCACAGTCCCATAACATTTTATCAATAAATGGCAGGTTCCCACGGTTTAAAGCTTTTGGGTATGCATTAATATTATAGCACATATATGTATGTGTGTATATATATATATGTATATATATATATAAACTTATATTACTGCAGAATAAAAAAATAATATTAATTGTATGTACCTTAAGTACAAGAAATGAAAAAAAAGAGAAAAAATCAAATATTCTAATCAAAATAGAAGAAAAGCAATAATAAAAAATAAGGGAACAAAATTCAGGGATTCAATGTGTTTCCAAAAAAACAGTATCCACTTGTCTATGGATTATTATCTCCAATGCATGTGATAGGATACAGTAAATCAGTCTCAATACTGGTGACATGTGGTTCAAATGCAAAAAATGAGAGAAAAAATCAAATACTGTATGGCACAAGTAAAGTGCAACAAAATAATACAGATCCATCAATAGGGAAGAAAAAACGAAAAATGTTAAAAATGTGTATCACAATCACAGGAGTACTATATTCAAAAATCGATTTCTTCTTCTATCTTCCTTATTCTTTGCTACTGTTTGGAGGGGAGACAAAAACTAAAAAGGATTAATATCTACAAAAACAATAGAATCTAAGAGGCACTACCTTCTGCCCCACATGGAGGGGCAGTAGCACCCTTTCTATTTCTTGGACGAGCTCCACTTAAGTTATATTGTTGTTGGGTCATTTGGTTTGAGTTATCATTTTCCCAATTTCTATTCCTATAGTTATCATTCCTAAAGTTGTGGTTTCTATTATCATTATTATACTTATTTCTATAATTATTATTTCTGTAGTTGTTATTAAATTGCATATTATTTCTGATTTCCTTGAATAAATTTCTACATTCCATCATTCTGTGGCCCTTCTTCTCACAGAATTGGCAAGTAATGGATCGATAGTTGGATTCTTGGAGAAGGGCAAGTGCCATTGATTGAGTATCATGTCCTTTTTTCAGTTTTGCAATCTTATCTCTTAAATATTTCAATTCTTTCCCCATTGTCTCTATGAGATCATTAGTCTTCTTCTTTTTCTTTCCTTTGAAACATAACACAGTTTTTCTCAAATCATCAAGATCCATTTCAGGCGACCTTGAGCAATGAGTTCTAAAATAATCCCTGATCACTTTGCAAGAGTTATTGACAAAGTGCCTTCTAATTTGTCTCATGTAATTTTCTTTAGAAAGGTCAAAATCTAGGTATTGACCCCCCAAACAATTATTCTGTCCATGAATCTGGAGGGTGTCTCATCATCATTTTGCTTCATTTTTTCAAATTCCATCCATTTATCTCTGTTCTCAGAGAACTCTCTCATAGCAGTTAAAATGGCCTCCCTACAACAATATAGTTGTAAATTACCCTCAGAGTTGTTATAATTCCATTCGAGATCCTGAGATGGCCAGTGTGTTGCATTGCGCCCCCAGACTTTACTGACATGAGAAATTATTTTATTTTTCTCACATTCAGTTAAGAAAGCCTGGAGAAAGTTTTCAACATCTTTATAAGACAGATTGTATTGAAAAAATATGACTGTCATCTTTTTCGTTACCATAAAGGGATCTTGTTCATATGTGGGATCTGTGTTCATTTCATGTGAATTCATTTATTTCTTGGGGAGCAAACAGTATATGGTGCCTTAGAGTCGCCACATTCCCATTGCGTCCTATTTCAGGTACCTCTCTTAGAGGAAAAATGCCTCTAGTTGATTTTGGTACCTGTGAGTCAGTCTGACTAGAAAGAGTTTCTTTAGAAGGACAAGATTTCCTTGGGGCTGGAAATGGTTTTGGGGTGGGAAAAGGAACAGGAGAAATTGGGATTTCGGAAGTTGGAATTTCAGGAGAAGTGTCTTGGGAAGTAAGTTCAGCCAAGATTTGCAGACCTCGAGAGAAGCAGTCTGGTAGCTGAGATATAGGAGAGGTGTTTTCCATCTCCATTTTGGGGGAAGGAATTTCCTCATTTAGAGGTTCAGAAGCAGGTTTGTAAGCATCAGACATGTTTTGGGTGGGGTCAGTATTTGCCATTTGACCCTGTGAGAAGTATTTATCCAATTGGTTTTGTATGTTTTCCTGAGTTTTAGCTTCAAATTTTCTCAAGGGAGCATTTCTTGTCACAATATTTAGGAGTATAAAAATGAAATGACCTAAGAACATAAGAATTGGGAGGCATTCTCAAATCTTTAATGTCCCTAATTTTTCAGATGCCATGAAAATTTTGTAGAATGTAGTATTCATATATATATTCATGTATATATTTAATTATTTATAATTCTGGTTTTAGTCAGTAGATGTTGCCACTGGTTAGAGCTTAAAGACCTGAAGTGAAAACAAAAGATCTGGGTGTAGTGTCCTTTAAAAGAGCTGTTTAATCCAATCAACTCCTCTAGGCCAAAGAAGGACAGACAACAAAGTCTTTTGCCTGAGGCTAAGGCTGAGTTTTTGTTTAATTTGGGAGGGGTCTCAAGCCTTCTCTCCTTCCACTTCAGGGTAAAACCATTTCCCTTTTTGAGCAAAGCCTCTGCTTTTCCTAGCTGGTCTCACTAGGTTTTTTAATTCTCACCTGATTTTAAAAAAACTAGAGACATGTGGGGTTTGGGAAAAAGAAAGTAGACCTCCAGGTTTTTCTCACTGCTACTTAAGAGTAATCTAGCCAGCTAGTATTGTCAGTGAGGGTTGGCTAATTGGGTTGTTTGAGGGTCAGCTAATTGGGTTGTTTGTTCCCTAAGGGAAGGGAGATTTGGAACAGCTTCCCTGGCTAAGACCTCAGGGTCTTGCTGCTTAAGCTTAAAAAAAAAATGGCTGTGTTCAATTCAAATTAAGGAGAAAAGAGAAAAAAAAATTTTTATACTCACCTGATCTTGCAGCTGTGTTTTGAACTGCTGAGTTAGATGCTTAAAAGACTGATTAAAGGAGGTAATAAAGAGAGAAAGAGGAAAGAAAATTTTCACAGAGATTTGAGGGTACTTGTCACAACCTTTGTGCATTAGCCAGACTCTTAAGGGTAAAATTAGGGTTGTTGACTGAATATATTATTTTAGTGGTCTCCAGGGATTTAAATTCAATCCCAATAAAATACTCAAGTCATATTAAAATACTCAAGTTTGGGATTTTTATGGTGGTTTAATTACAATAGAAGGAAGAAATAAAGAAGAGAGAGAGGAAAGGGTATAAGATTTCTCTGGCCTAGCCTAAGCCAAGAAAAGTTCAGAGGCCACAAGGCCTCCTCAGAAGATTAAATCTAGCTCTGCTTCCAGCCAAGAGGTCTCCTCCAAGATGAGGGGCCTCCTAGGAGGACAGTGCTTTAGGAGGTAAAGGAAAGGAGGAATCAGCAGCCACTCACCAAGGTCACTCAGGGAAGATGCCTCACCTAAACCATGCTACAGAACCAAAAACCTGCAAGCATGCCAAGAATGCCGCCCCAAGATCCCAATACCGAACCTTGAGAACCCAACGTCACCAAGTGAACCCAACGTAGGTCGTTCTTTACATCACTTCCTGCGTCTCACATGTACCAATGGTAGCTTAAACTTGGCTTAACATAGCCCAGGGGGTCAGTCAGCTGTTTCTGATTTGTTACTTGCTAGCACATGTCAGTCCTAGGCCATCTTCCTCACAGTTAATCCTTAAGTGGGGGTGTATACATTCCTGGTTGCTAGTGTGATGATTAAAATAGTGGGAGTCATAAACTGTTACAGATAAAAGAGTGGTTGGCTTAAATTGTGACCGCAGAAAATATGGTTTCAAGACAGTGTCTTGTTTTAAATCAAATATAAGGTGGTCGCCAGGGAAAAATTTCCAAATATTAAATATACCCAAGTCAGCTGGGTTTTATAGAGATTTTTAATTAATACAAATGAGGAATTAATGAAAGGGAGAGAGAGAGAGAAAAAGGAAATAATGAGAAAAGGGCTACACCAGCCTTGGCCAGCATGAGCCAGCCTAGGCTGAAAACCCTAAGAGAGAGATCAGTTAGTCTTTTATCCACTCACCACAAGATTTGTCCAAGCAATATTCTAGTGTTCAGAGAGACACCAGCTGCCTCCTCCAATTTAGCTTTTCTCAGCTGAATCTCCTGAGACCTCCTTTTTGACCTCCTTTTAAAGGGAATCTTCTCCTATGTCACCTCCCCTAAGTTCTCACATCTACCAATCAGAGTAGACGTTTTTTCCAAAGGACAGACCATCCTTAATTCACACCTGAGTAGACCTAAACTTTTGATTAAGTTCACACCTGAAAAAACCTCTGAGTAAGTTCTCACCTCTTTGCTCCTTGTAAATTCACAAGTTGCCTGAACTTTATGGGTACTTAGCACCCTTTTGTATTAGATCTAAAAATAGGCACAGCTTAAGAACTTTTGCTTTACTATAAGTATGGGTTTAAGTATTTTTCATTGTTCAGCAAGGAGTTTCTTCCTCTAAAGCATGCTTAAGTAGGGGTGGAGTAGAGGTCTCACATTCCTGATCTAAGTCCCTTCATTGTTTAAAATGGGGAATGGTCTTAACCAAACCTTATGAAGTAGGGTCTGAGAATTTTTAAGATTCACACTAGAATTCTAAAGACTAAGCAGGGTGGAGGAAAACTAAAATTCACAGAAAATGAGTGGAGCTGTGGTAAGAAAATTTCTTTCAACCCCTACTATACCCTTACTCCGTGCAAACCAATTTGGGAGTGGGTTTGAAGAGCCAAATAAAACTGTTAGCGCTGAAGTCCTTAGAGCAACCAAAGTTCTGTCCTCACTATACATGTAAATCTTAAGGTGATTTGTGTTAATTATTATGAATAAGACTTTAGAAACTTCCTTTTATACTTCTCCCTTCTGTCTGCATAGCAATGTGTCTTCCCTCCCCTCCCCCCCAGAATTTCTCACCTTTCACAGCTCTCAGCAATTTCTTCTTGCTCTCCTCTTCTACTAAGCTTGATACATCCATGAGTATGCCAACAAATGATTAACCAGCTCACCAAAATAAAAGTGCACATGGATTGCTATTAAGTTTAATTTGCATTATTAGTATTATCTCCATCACTTTCTTAAGAATAGAGCAGAGGTCACCCAAACTACACCCCGGAAGCCAAATACAGCCCACTATCTGTTTTTTTTTGTAAGGGCAACTAGTTGGGAATAGTTTTTGACCACTGGCAGTTGTTTGCCAACCCCTGGTATAGAATCTAGATTGTCTAGTGTACAAAACAATAAATCAAGCCCTAATCATAGCATTTTCTCATTTGGGAATCTAAATACTCCCACTGAAATTTTAATAATCAGTTATGTTAATTTGATATAAGCTTTCTCTAGTACATCCTTCTCTTTTCAGCTCTCAGCAAGTTTTCTAACTGCACGGACCTCTTTCTCTGTGTCCTCTATCATTCTGCTCTTAATAGTATTATTTCCACAGATGGTATTCATTCTCTTTCTCAGGTGATCAGTTCTCCAACAAATGCCTTACAGGAGATGAATAGTTAGATCTCTGTGTACCTCTTGACCCAGAATGCTTTCATTTAATTGATTCTCTTTTTATGTTACTCTCATTTCTCACACTCCCCCTCAACTCCACCAGTAGGATCTTCTCTTGTAGACAGTTAGGTGGATAGAATCCTAGAGTTGGAAGTCAAGAAAACCTGAATTAAAATCCAGCCTTGGACTCTAGCTAGCTGTGTGACTCTGGGCAAGTCATTTAACCATAACATGCTTCCATTTCCTCAATTAGAATAAAAGTAGTACCTAGCTCCAAGGTTGTTGTGTTAATAAATGTTTGTACAATTGTACATATTATTGACCATGTTTGAGGCATAAGTGGTAGAAGTTTATGCTTGTTTTTTTTTCCTCTTTGTGACTATTCCCCTAGGCCTCCTTACCTGTGAAGAAGGTATTGAACTAAGGCATTGAACGTCTGTTCAATATGTTTCCCTTGGTCATGGATGTCTGCATTGTAAAAGCATCCAGGAAAGAGGATATTTAATTTTTAAAAAATCTCTAATATGCATTCTTGTGGTATGCATTTATAGGAAATACTTTGAGGAGGTCCAAGTCCTTCTTGTGCACTTAGGTGGCACATGGATAAAGTGTTGGACCTGGAATCAAGAAGATTAATCTTCCTGAGTTCAAATCTGGACTCAGACACAGAAGCTGTGTGAGCCTAGGCAAGTCATTTAATCTTCTTTGCCTCACTTTCCTCATCTGTAAAATGAGCTTGAGAAGAAAATGGTAAACCACACCAGTATCTTTGCCAAGAAAAACCTAAAAGGGGTCACTATGAGTCAGACATGATTGAAAAATGAGTGAACGAGTTCTTCTTAGACCCCTAAAGTATTACTTCTGTAAAAAAGTGAATCAAACTCTTTGTCTATCAATCAGCAACTCTTAAGTTAATCAATCAAAAACATAAGTACCCCTATTTAGTACTTTACCAGTCACCAAGTATGAGAGTTCACAACTCACTTGCTAGAGTGGGTGACAATTCCAAAGGTCACTGGCGGCTCCCCCATCCCTGTCCTTCCCCACCCCCACCCCCAGTGCTAGGCAAATTGAAAGACTGCAATTGGTTCCCATAAAGTGGGGGAGCAACAGGAAGTGGCATTGAGAAAACTGCTTTTAAAAAGGCTAGCTCAAGGATTGATTCATACTCTCTGTGTTGGTGAGCCATACTAGAGGAAGAGACTCTTTCTCTGGATCCTGTGTCAGCTTGCGGTGGTGAGTGGAGTGATTCCTTCCTTGGTTCTTCAGGGAGGAGACCTCTGCTTGTTGGCTCTTTGGTGGGACACTCCTTTCAGTGTGAGTTCTGGTGAGATTCTTGGCAGTCTTAGCCTCGTGTGCATTGAAGGTCCTTAGCGGATTCCTCAGCAGATTCTGCAGCATCTCCTGGTTCTTCCGATTTTAGCTTCTTAATTAAGATTTTGGATTCTGGTGAGATTCGCTTTTGGATTTGCATTTGTGGTCTGGGGACATTAAGATTAAATTTAGGGTATTTGTAGCTAGGTAGTGCTTTCTGTCTCTTTATATTTTTCCCCTTTCACTTTCTACCTCTTTGTAAATAAAGCTGCTAAAATTCATTTTTACTTAAGCTGTAATATTTTTAAATCAGCAACCACAATATTACTTTAGAATCTCATATTTATCAGAAAACCTAAATTTAAATTCTTACACTTCATAGGTATTAGGCTTAATACAAGCTAAGATAAGAAGCCAAAAATTAACGTGCTTCTTCCTAAAATTACAGTATGGCAAATCCTATCACAGCCCAGAACAATGATATTTTTATTTAAATAAAGAATTCTTGGATTTAAAAATAATTTCCCTAATCTAATATATAAATACAGACATTTGAGTAGACTAATTTAGGTTGATTCTGTAAGGTGCAGTAGTTTCTCCATTCTATAGGAGCACCTGCTTTATGTAGGCAGCAGTCATAAATGTAGGTGAATGGACAGAGAATGCTTCTGTGCCTATAAGGAGTGGGGTAGGAACATTTGCTCAGGATATGATTTCTGCATAAGCTACCAGATGAGAGTCAAGCTTGTACTAATACCAGAATCTCTTTCAAACACAAGCTTGAACATGACTGTAATAATTCATGTGGGTCCCCATTCAGACCCTCTTGTACATGTAAAGATGGCCATAGGATCATAGATTTAGAATGGGAAGAGAACTGGGAAGATATCAAGTTCAATCCTCTCATTCTGTGGTTGAAAAAATTGAGCCTGAAGGTTAAGTGAATGGCCTAGGGTCATAAGGCTAGTAATTTTCAGAGGTGCGATTTGAACCCAGGGCTTTCTGACTCCAAGACTAGTGCTTCTGTTTTCCACCTCCCAACCTTTTATTGCCTTACCTAATTTCATTCAGTGAATAGTAAATGGAATATTTGAGTTAAAATCCTAGATCAAACATTTAATATCTGTGCAAAGTCACTTAATCCCTGTCTGCCTTAGTTTTCTCATTTGTAAAATGGGGTTAATAATAACTACCTCCCTGGGTTGAGGAGAAAATGAGATATTTGTAAAGAGTTTTGCCAAAGCACTATGTAAATATTATCAATTAATTCTTGAGAAGGCTATTTGGGATGCTAACTAGAATGTTGGATTTGATGACAAGAAGACTGGAGTTCAACTCTTGCCTCAGAGACTTAGTGGTTATGTGACTATGAGCAAGTCACTTAACTTCTCTCATCCTCAGTTTATTCTTCTGTAAAATGAGGATAATAGCATCTACTTCATATTAGGTGAATCATGGGGATCAAGTGAGATAACATGCATATCTTGTAAACCATAAGGTTTATAATAAAGACTTATGATATGGTTTTATTAAAGATTTAATAAAAATCAATGCTGTTAATAGTATTATTAATATTTATTTTAAAATTATTTCATATATTTATATTATATTTTATTCATTAATTATTAATATTAATAATCTTTTAGTCTAAGGGAGAAAACAAGATTATTATAAACTGCACGGCTTGTGGTCTTATTCCCATTAAAATTCAAATCTCTTTCCCTACTGAGTGAACTAAAAAAAAAAATATATATATATAAGGTTTGGTCAAGACTCTTATACTATTAGAGCCTCTAGTTTTCTATAAGATAAAGATAATATTTACATTATCTACCTCAAAATATTGAGTGGATCAAATAAGGTTTATATGTCATATTTCATAAGTCTTAAAACATACATACATTAGAGATTTAGAGCACATATATTAAATAGAAATGAAGTTTAAAAGCTCCCAGTGACTTGATCTAGTCATTTCTAGAAAGGTCTAAAAGCTCCACTTTCTATAATACCCTCTGCCTTCTTCTGTAGCATGTCTCGTGAAGGGGAGGCATCTTGCCCGGAGACCTTGGTAGAAAAATGCTTCCCAGTGTCCCTTTCACCCTGTCAACATCACAAAGCAAAAAAAAGGAAAACATCTTACCAGAAGACAACTCCACTTCTATTCCTATATAGATAATGTTCTCTTCCTGACCAACTAGTTGCCCAATGAAACTCAGAGTCTGATTATCTTTCTAATGTCTCTGACATCACCCTTTGGTAGGCCCAAGAATCCACACATTCATGCTAATAACTTACTAGCCATACTATCAGTGGTGTGTCTGGTTTGTTTCCATATGTTCTCCCCTCGGTCTCTTCTGGCATATTTTCATTAAAACAAACAAATCTTTTTTAAGATATTCAGCTATGACACAACCTTACGTTATCTTTTTGGCAATTAATCCTTTTGCTTAATCCTCTGAGTCTACAAGAGTCACATTCTTCCTGTCATTTGTTATTGTTAAATTTAGGGGTTGAAACTGAGTATAATAATTATAGGTCGCCAAGGATTTTACTTATAAAATCCTAAAATGAAACACTCAATTAAGAATGGAGTTTAAATGGTGATTTAATTACAACAGGAGGAAGAAATTAAAAGAGGGAGAGAGAGAGAGGAGAAAAGGAAAGGGAGTTAGCTCAACTGTTCCAGCTCAGGGTGAGCCAGAGGCAAAAGCTCAAGGGTTTGGCCTGGGAGCCAAAGGGAAAAGAGGAATCAGTCCTTATCACTCACCCACATGACCAATTGAAGGAAAGCTGTCTGAGGTACTCCTCCAAGCTTGAGCTCCAGGATCGAAATGGCCTCTAGCCCTCTCCAAAGGAAGTCACAAGAACACCAGAGGCTGTTCTCTACCTCACTTCCTGCATCTCACATGTGCCAGTGGTGGCTCAAGCTTGGCTTAGGACAGCCCAGGGGAGCAGTTAGTTGTTTCTGATTTGTCATTAGCTAGCACATGCCCGTGTAGTGTGGGTATGCACATTCCTGGGTACTAGATCAAGCAAGATGGAGGAAATTTAAAATTCACACATTTTAGTACCTTTAGAAGAATGCAATGGGAAAGAAGACCCAAGTTATTTCAAGCAGGATTTATAGTTTTATTGTTGAATAGAAATAAAAATTTTGCCTTTAATCACATTGGAACAGATGCATACATGCACATGTAAAAAATTAGAAATATTATACAGTATCACATACACTCATTATATAAATTCTGAGTATCCTTATTCCAACTCCCATTGTCACAAATTAGTTGGCGCCTCAAGATTGAGACTACATCTCCCTCCCCTTCTGTGGAGATAGCCCTGAAGATTTGGAGTTTCTTTCTTCAATTCTATTGACTCAAGTTCCCATTCCAGTATTCTCCCCAATATCATTCACTAGTGATTAGTGGACCAGTTTCATTTAATCAACTAATATCAATTAGTTTTTTAAAAAAGAATATTTACTGGGAAAATACAGCAAGAATCAAGTTCCCTTAATACTTGGGGCAACACTGTCCCCTATACTACTTTGGTTCCTTTTAAGAAAATTTAAGTTAGTTTCTATAGAGATTTACCAAATTCACTTCATAACCACTAAATAAGACTCCAACTCAGCTATTACTAGGCAGAGCTCCCATTATTTGGGATTACACTGGTGTTTTGGCTGGTAGCAAACCCAGACCTGGATGGATTCCATCCAATGATGTGTGGCTCACTCTCCTATCCTATCAAAAGTGACTTTTTCCTGGTTACTACCAACACTCCTTCACCTAAAAGCAAGAAAGAGCAAGGCTTACAGGTATAAGATGTCTTCCCTTGATTGCAGCTGGACAGGAGCAAGAAAATGCCATGCTTAGTGACTTTTGTAAGCATTCGTAGTTCCAACTCAGCAGCCAGTTAGTTGAAAGGTTCCCTCCTTTTCATGTGGCAGAAATAATAACTGTGCACTCTCTACATCAAGGAGCAGGGCTTTCCATTACATATCATAAACTCTTCCTGGAAGCTGGTGTTTAAGTGCTGCATATGCTTATAAGAGCTGGGTTTGACCAGATCACCTTTATATACAAAAATATCAATTGTCTGTTTTGTATAAACATTTCTTTTACCTTCTGAAAAGCTTTTTCTTCCAAAACATAACAAGAGGTGGAAGGAATTTTTGTCATATTGCATAGTTCTAAATATCCCTTCAGTAACTAAGGACTCCCAAGGTTTGATTGGCCTAAGTGACAAAGGCTCAAGTCATCAAGGTGGTTTCCCAGTCATCTATCCAGTTCATGAGTAATTGGTTTTCCTTGAACTTAAGATGCCCTACTGTCATGGGAGTCAATCTATTCTTTTAAAATTGTAATAACTTATTTTTATTTTTCAAATAATATTTTTTTCAGTATTGGATTTCTTCCTTTGAAAACTGCCTGCACAATATTTTCTGACCATTTAACTTCCAGGGAATGACTTTTACTGTTATTAAAACACTTCTTCATATATCTTGGAAATGAAAGCTTTGTCAGAGAAACTTGTTGCAGATATTTTTCCCCATATACTTGTTTTTATTCTAAGTTTTACTACATTAAGTATATTGTAAAACCTTTCAATTTAATATTGTTATTAAAATTGTTCCTTTAATCTTCAGTGATCTTCTCCATCACTTGTTTAGTCACCAACTCTTTTTCTATCTATAGAATTACAAGGTAATATCTTCCTTACTCCTTTCATTTGTTTATGATGTGACTTTTTATATCTAGGTCGTGTATCCATTTGGAGCGTATGAATGAAGTAATATGTTTACGTAAACCTAATTTCTTCCAAATGGCTGTCCAGTTTTCCTAGCAGTACATAATCATTTTAATAATGCTTTATAATACAGTTTGAGATCTAGTACTGATAGACTCTCTTCCTTCCTACTTTTTTCATTATTGTATTTGAGATTCTTAATCATTTTTTTCTCAGAACTTGGTATATCACTGAATAAATATACAAATCTGGATACTATTGACATTTTTATTATATTGGCTCAACCTGCCTATGAGCAATTAATGTTTCTTCTAATTATTTAGGCCTTTATTTGTTTATACAAAGTGTATCTTTATGCACAGATTCATATATTGGGAGATTCTTGGAAGATACACTCCCAAGAATGTTATAGCTTCTCTAGTTATTTTGAATGTCATTTCTCTTTTTAGTTCTTCTTACTGTATTTTATGGTTTATATATGGGAATGCTGGTTTATGTGTGCTTAAGCTATGATTTCAACTAATTTTAGTTGATTCTCTAGGGTTTTCTAATTTCAGCATCCTCTCTATAAAACGTGATCATTTTTTTTGCCTATGATTGTTCATTCTATTTTTTTTTTGTTTATTGCTATAGATAGACGTTCTAGCACTAAATTAAATAATAATGGACACCTATCAAAAAGGCTTATAACAATTCTCTAATACATATAATGTTTGCTCTTGGATTTAGATTAATGTTATCTATTGGGGCAGGTAGGTAACTCAATGGATTGAGTGCCAGGCCTCGAATTGGGAGTACCTGGGTTCAAGTTTGGTCTCAGGCACTTCCTAGCTGGGTAAGCCTGGGCAAATCACTTAACCCTAATTGTCTAGGTCTTTTTGCTCTTTTGTCTTGGAATGAATTCCAAGACAGAAAGTAAGGGTTTAAAAAGTACTATTTATTATATTAAGGAAAGTTTTTATTTTTTCTATACTTCCCATTAAATTGTAAGCTCCTTGAAAGCAGGAATTGTTTTTTGCCTTTCATACTATATTCAGAGTTTAGCACAGTGCCTGGCACATAATAAGGACTTAATAGTAGTGGTAGTCTCTGGGTGATCGAGAATAACTATTGTCTTTGTGCAGTTTCATCTACGGTGTACCCTCATGTGGCTTTGGAGTCCAAAGGCTGAGGCGCACAGTTTGTGGCACATGGGGCATGGGACGCCAGTGGTGACGGGAGGTGCGGTTGTGGCCTGGTGTCGGCATTCACGCACAGCTGCAAGACTTCGACGTCGCTCATCTTCAAAGTTGGAGGCGGCATGGTGAATGTGGGTTCACCAGCTGCTTCTGTCAGAGGCAGCGAGTTCTAGTTGCTTTGGTGTAATGCCAGCCCACTTCAAGTCTGACTTTAGCTGATCCTTGAATCTTTTCTTTGGTCGACCTTGTTTCCTGAGTCCAGCTGACAGTTCACCATAGAATACCTGTCTTGGTATTCGCTGTGGGTCCATGCGGATGACGTGTCCAGACCATCGTAGCTGAGTTTTGAGGACCATGACTTCGATGCTGGTGGAGTTGGCTCTGTCGAGGACTTCCTGGTTGGTGATTCGGTCCTGCCATCGGATCCTCATGATTGACCGGAGGGAGAGTTGGTGGAATTGCTCCAGCTGTTTCATGTGTTTCTGGTACAGTGTCCATGTCTCGCAACCGTACAGGAGCGAGCTGAGGACCACTGCGTTGTACACTTTGAGCTTCGTCGCAGTGCTTACACCTCTGTGTTAGAGGACTTTGCAGCGCAGCCGCCCAAGTGCCTGGCTGGCCTTTTGGATCCTGGCATTGATTTTGTGGTCTAGGAACCCGTCGTTGGCGATGGTGCTGCCCAGGTACTTGAAAGTGTTGACGTTAGAAAGCTGCGTGCTGCGATCTGGTCAGAAGCCACATTGTGATTCAGGCAGGTTCTGCTCTGAAACAGATGACAGGAGTCTATTGAGTATAACATGGGCAAGGATCTTTCCAGCAGTGGAGAGTAGTGAGATGCCTCTGTAGTTGTCACAGGCTGCTCGTGAGTCTTTGTTCTTGTATAGAGCTACGATGGAGGCATCTCTGAGTTCTGGGGGTATGTCTTCCTCTTCCCATATGCTGGTCAGCACTATGTGGAATGCCTGGAGCGCCTTTCCATTTAAGGCCTTGTACACCTCGGCTGGGATCCCGTCTTTACCGGGTGCCTTGCATGCATTCATTTGTTTAATGGCTTTTTGGACTTCCTCTATTGAAGGAGGGACGTCAAGTTGTTCAATGGTGCGGTTTTGGGGGATCTGGTCAAGGGCGCTTTGGTCGACTGAAGAGGGTCGGTTAAGAAGCTGACTGAAGTGTTCTTTCCACCTGTTGCTGATGCCTTTTTTATCTTTTATGAAAGTGTCACTGTCAGAGGATAGCAAGGGAGTGGTGGTGGGTTTTAATGGCCCATAGACAGTCTTGAGGGCACTGAAAAATTGTTTGTAGTTTTTCGTATCAGTAAAACGCTGGATTTCTTCTGCCTTTTTTTCCCACCATCAGTCTTACATCTTCCTGATCTCACGCTGAGCCGTGGCTTGGAGAGACTTGAATCTGTCCTTTTTAGGAGCAGAGTTTGGGTTATTTTGCTACTCCATAAAGGCTTTGTTTTTTTTGCTCAATAGGTCTTCAATAGCAGTGTTGTTCTCATCAAACCAGTCCTGGTGGTTGTGTTGTTTGGGGCCTAGGACTATCTTTGATGTTTCCTTCACTGCATCTCTAAACTGGTTCCATTTCTCGGTTGAGCTTCCAGTGAGTGGTCCCTTGGCAGACAGCTTGTCATCCAGGCAGGACTGGAATGTTTGCAAATAAGATGTTGTAAAATGCGTGAACTGTCTGGGCATGTTTTGGATGGCGAGGCGCAATGCGCATTTGAAGAGTCACTCTAACCAATCAGTGGTCTGTCCAGCATTCAGCTACTCTCATGGCTCTGGTGATCTTTACATCCTGGATGTCTCGCCGCTGCTGAACCTTCTTATTGGTTTCTTCCGCCTGTTCCACCAAAGCAGTCTTCACATGCTGGGTGAGCAAAGCCCTGTTTTACCAGGGGTCAACGACCTGATGGCTACCCTCACAAGGTTTAGCCGGCCTGTCGAAGCCGTTGCCTGGGGTGTGGCCTCTGCCACATGCTAGCAGCTACTGGGAGCCACAAGTGAGAGCTGGGTGTCAGGTGGGGGTCAGAGGCTGGAGAGCTGCCCTCGGAGGGCATGACAAGCCCTCCATACCAGAGATACTACCCCTCCCTGAGCACCCAGTTAATTGCCTTATTTCTAGAACTTTTGTAGAAACAATGGCAAACCTTTTAGAGATGGAGTGCCATGCCCCACCCCATCCCTTACCAATTTTTTTGTGAGTTGATCCCATTTACATCCATTATTATGACTATTGTGTATTTCCCTCTATTTTGTCTGCTTGTATTTTTTTCCCCTCCCTTTTCTGTCACTTACCTCTTTCCAAGAAGAGAGGTTTAAAAGAAAGAGAAAATTTGATTGATATTTGTGATGTTATTAGTGAAACAATCTCTATCCTCTCCAAACTTTCCTCTCCTTTACTGTGACAGTTGCTATTTCTTATTTCATCTGTATTGTGACTCCTTGATATTTAAACTCCTTTTTGGCTATTTATGATATTCTTTATTTAATCTGAAAACCTTGAATTTTGGCTAAGTTATTCCTAGAAGTTTTCATGTGGTAGTTTCAGGAGGTGACTAGTAAATTTCTTTCTATTTTTACATTTTCCTTTGTTTCTAAAAGTCCTGGTCAATTTTCATTGATGATATGCTAAATATATCTATGTTTTTTTTTTCTGACCATAATTTTGAGATAACTCTTAGACTGTCTGGATTTGACCCCTTTTCCAGGTCAGTTAATTTTGATATATTTCTTGGATTTCCCCCCTTCAATTTCTTGGTTTTGTTTTCACATTTTTTGTAGTATTGTTGAGTCATTGTTTTCTGTCTATCCCATTCTAATTTTTAGGTCACTCAGTTCTTGAGTGAGATTTTTCATCATTTATTCTATTTGCCATTGTTTTTTCCTCTAGCTATTCAACTCTGTATCTTTTGTTTCATTTCCTTAAGGCTCTCTTATATTCTCTGTGACCAGGGTTTTTTCTCTCTGAGGCTATTACTTAGACTTGTTATGGAGGTACTTTACTCTCCTTCGCCTCATGTCTCCTGAATTTTTCTTGATTTGTTCACTAGTGTGTCTCCTCTTCCTTACATCAAACTTTGTATCAAACTGAATGGGACAGACTAGATCTGTCCTTCGAGGGACTTTAGTGGATACTCTAGTATAGGGCTCTGTCACAGGGTTTCAGGACCTTTCGCTGCAGTAGGCTCTTCCTGACATCTTTCACCTTTTCTAATAGGTTCATGGTTGCTCCTATGCTAGGATTCTGCCACAGATTCCAGAAAATACTTGGGCTGGATTTTGTTCAGCTCCTTTCTCCTGAAGCTTGGTTTGGGCAGGGAGTGTTGGAATTGCCCCCAAAGTGCCAGGAGTGGCTCCCTATGCTCCATTGTTGACCTGTTCTGCTTAGTTTATTTCAGAATCTCTATAGGACTCTGGGGATCCCTTTGGGCAGATCTAGGAATGTAGAAATGATTCATTCTATTTCATAGAATAGCAGTGTATCTCTAAGGTTTAATATAGTATTTGTGTGAGATCTTGAAACATCTGGATCCTAACATGTTGACATCTTCCCACAATCCCTCAACACATCATTTTGACATTTCTGTATAGAGCTAAAGAGACAGTGTCTACCTGAATCAGTGCTCTATCCCTGCTGAATATATGTTTCATACTATTGTTATGCAAACTTCCTTTTTTGTCAACTTATACATGTAAATGGGTATCTCATTTTCATTATAATCTTGCCTGAACTACTTTGTTTGCCTGTGTTAGTTCTGGCCTAGACCATCTGATGCTAGTCAGGAGGATTGGCTTGGAATGACCTCATACCTGATCTTATGGTGGAAATATGGGAAGAATGATACAGAAGATAAGGTAAGATAGAATAGTTGGGGAAAAGCTATGGTCAAAACACATCCGTTTGGTTTCCTGTGGTTATGGTACTTCTGGCTTTATATGAAGAGTCCTCTTAGTGCAATAGATATATGGCCTCCACTAGCTAAAATGGGATTAACCCAATGAGTATTGATGGAAGACAGAGCAGCTGAAGGGAGCAACCTTTATCTATTATTAATGTCTTTAGAAAAGCATAAGGAAAGTAAGGAAACTCTTCTTGTCCATTAAACATACAGAATCAAAGTTCTTGCCCTGAAGGCAATTGTTGATGTTTAGTCATGTCAATAATGTCCAACTCTTTGTGACCACACAGACTATACTGTCTAATGATTTGCAATTTCCTTTTCTAGTGGTTAAGGCAAACAGAGATTAAGTAATTTATCCAGGGTCACACAGCTAGTGTGAATATCTAAGTGAATATCTAAGGATAGATTCAAACTCAAGACTTCCTGACTCTACACTCAATACTCTATCCACTTACCCATCTATATTTTCTTCCTTTTTAGGTGGTTAAGATGGAGACTTTTGCACCCCTTATCCCTTAAGGATGAATTTTCATTGATGGTTTCAGAAAAACCTGGGAAGACTTAAGTGAACTGATAAAAACTGAAGTAAATAGAACTGGAAGAACACTAAACACAGTAACAAGCAATATTATAATGATAATCAACTGTGAAACTTAGTTGCTCTGATCAATACAATAACCCATGATAATTCCAAAGGACTCATGATGAAAAATGCTATTCACCTCCAGAGAAAGATCTAATTAACTCTGAGTGTAGATTGAAGCATATTTTATTCACTTTCCTCATTTTTCTTACATTTCTTTTGGCATTGTGGCTATAGTGAAATTATATATGAGTCTTCATATGTTTAATGAGTATTATATTTCTTGTTTTCTCAATCAATGGGGGAGGAGATGACAGGAGAGAGAGAGAATTTATTTATTTTGAAATACAGAACTTTATTTAGAAACTGTTTAAAGTAGAAAAATAAAATCCTGTCAAGAAAGACCAGGTGGAATATGGTTTCCTAGTAAAATGGAATTTTTAGGGCCACAAAAGTCTAAAAGGCCATAAGAGAGAAATAGCACCACTGTATTTTAACAATGGCGAGTTACTTGCAATTTTGGCATTATTATTATTATTATTAATTAAATTTGGGTTTTGCTCAGAATTCCACACAGATTCACTCACTACACAACAATTTTATCATAAAAGCTCGCCTTCTACACACATTTTAGGACACCAGAATCTACCACCAGAAAAAAATTGATACAAGCACATCAGGACTGATCAATCTCAGTAGTAGGTAACTGAGAAATCTGTCAGGTTCCTACCAAACAAAAAGGATGAAATAGGCTGAGGTGCAAAGCAAAAGATGGGAGTGTTTAGGAATGAAATATTTTAAATATTAATATTTAAATTAGACATGGTACTGTATTTTCTGCAAAAAAAAATTAACATTTAGTAACACACTCTAATGAAATTTATCTCCAAGGATATTAGTGCACTGGAAACTATTTAGATACAGTGAGAGCTGTGGATAGCAGGTACCAAAAAAAACCAAAAACCCAAGGCCTTACAGATCACAAGGTAATCTCAGCCTTCACAGATCACTCTCCCTCCACCAGAGGTCCAGAAAGAATGTGGAGCATGATCACCTGCCCATGGTATGGTATGTTCTCAGCAGCACGTTTTAAGGGGCAGAAAGAAGAGACCCCAAAAGGGGAACATAAGGGGAAAGGAAGAATAAAAATTTAACTAAAAGAAAACAAGACAATGTGCTCCCAAGTAACATTCATTTCTAGGGAGACATTTTTTGCTTTCCAAAAGAAATCTTTAGGTAATATAAAACCAAACACATCTTGCTTTTAGAAAATACAATGCACAGAAGATTTGGAGTAACATCGAAAAACTGATACAGAAATGCTCAATGAAAACTATTTTGAGCTCTTCAACTCAATCATACATCTCAGAGCCAAAAGACTCCCTCTGATTGTTAGGCAAAAATCCAGCCTATTCTTTCATGGGGACTACCACTTAGTAATACCAAAAAGCTCTAGAATAAATTTCTTTACTTTGCATTCTGATCAATTTCTATGCCTGCAAGTACTAAAAGAGCAACACAGGCCTTCCCAGACAGCCCTGTGTAAAGTTAGGCACTTTCTAACCACAATATGAAGCACAAAGAATCCTGTCATATTACATTTTATAATTTGACATATGGAAACATTTTTAAATACTCTTAAGGCATTATTTATTTAGTTCTCTGTTGAGCTTTCACATTAGCTAATCCATTTTGTGAGTCGTCTTCACATTTCTCTATTCTGAGCTATGGAAGAGGCATGAAGAAAGAGGATTTACAAGCCAAGCCAAGCATGCAAACCAAAGTAAAGGACCTGATCTGTCAATCAAGGTGAACATTCCAAAACGGAATGTTCCCAGGAAAAGCAGTTGGAGCCTGACCAGGGGAGAGGAGACTTTGCTTCTCTGGGGTTACTGACCAAGAGAGACTGACTTTTTCTGATCTAGGCAGAGAGAGACTTTTGGGAGGGCTTCTGTAATTAATCTGAGAAGAAATTAACTTTTGTTGGTGGCTTTGTACAATTGGAAGAAGAAAGAAGTTTTAACAGTTGTCCTCCATCTCTCTGTCACAGCTGTGACAGGACTGACATTTCCCAATCCTCCTTGTAGACTAGGGACACCCCTATCCCTCTTACCTCAGTTCTCCATCCAGTTGTTCCCAATAAACCTCTTTACTTGAGAAAGGAAGAGTGAAGAATATTTCTCTGAAATCTCATAGTTCCCTTGAGTTACTTAGAAGGTGGCTGACTAAGATCATGGGAGGGGAAAGGGAGGCAGAAAGGGTGTGGGTGGAAACTGGGAGGTGAAGGGAGGAGAAGGATAGGAAAAACCTTGACTTATTAGTCTTTAGTGATCAATAGGCAACCCCAGAATACCCCAGAGCACCCCTCTAGCAGGATCTCTCTATCTCTCATTATCTCTGAAGAAGTACTTCTATCTCCATTATAACTAGATACCCTCAGGTTTCCCTAGTAGCTCTCTAGTCTGCCAGAGTATCCATTTACCACAACCAGAAATAGTTTCACAGATTATGCATTCTTTATTACAGAACCTCCATTTGAAATGTTATATAAAAACAATTTTTCAGGAATCAGTATGTTTACCAGCAACCAAAAAATGAGCTCTCAAGATTTGCCTCTTTGTTCTCTAAGTGAACCAGTTAGATGTTAATACTGCTTTGCCACAAGATAAAACTTCCTAACTCAACACCCATTGGAAAAGGAGTGAAACTTCTGCAAAGTGCACTTTAAGAGGTACTTTTTGCTTATGAAAAGAAACCAGTGAGTGAGTCCTCCAAAGATAATAAAAGGGAGTATTTAACAGTTAAGGACATGATTTGGGGTGAAGAGTTCAGATGTTGCTTCTCTACTGGTACAGTACGTGGGTTATTAATACTCTTCTTGCTCCTCTTGTGGACCCCCTTCATCAGGTATCACAAAGCCTTCATCTGTGTCATAGAGAATCTCCATAACCCTCTGCAACACTGGATAACTTTTCCCTTTGTTTTCCTGACAAATCAAGTCAATATTCCTTAGCTTTCCAAAGTAGAAGTCTCTCTCTTTCTCCAAGTCTTCAATAGTGAGTTTTAATATACTGATCTACTGGATCAATTCTGCTGATTCATCATCTCCATTTCCCATACCTGGATTCTCTCTGACTATACCAGGACCTGTCTTGGCGTTGTAGTTCTCTGTGTAGAAATGGGCCTCTGTGGAGCTGCACCATTGGAACCAAGAGGTTTTTTTGGCTTATTCAAAACTGGAGTCACGAGGGAGGGGACTACTGCCATTTCTTGGTCTTGTCAAGCTGCTACAGGATCATAGTCTTTCCCATCATAGTTTGCATCAAAAAATTTCTTGAACCATTGAACAAATTCAAAATTGGCTTTAAATTTTCCTTTCACTAATTTGTCTACAGGAATTATTTTGTCCACACTGTCAACATGGAAATCTAGAAGTCCCCAGTTTATTTAGTTTGAGGGTAGAAAGCCCAGGTTTTGACCTTGTCACAGGAGAATTTCCCCCTGAGGGAAGGGTCCCACTTCACCAGACAACAGACATCCACTTCAGGTGGGAGGCAGACCCCATCCGAAGTCAAGTAGCTCTTTTCTCTCCAGAAGCCTTTCCCAGTATGTCACACCCTCCTTCTGAGGATTGAACTCAGGACCTTCAGCTTGTGAGACTGAGTGGATTCAGTGGATGAGTCTATTTGTCTGGTGAAGTGGGACCTTTCCTCAGGGGGAAACCTCTCCTGTGACAAGGTCAAAACCTGGGCTTTCTACCTCCCAACTAAATAAACTGGGGATCTCTAGATTTCCATGTTGACAGCACCCATCATCTTAAAACCTGCTTGTAGGATCTTGAAGTTCTGAATATATTCATGTTGCAGTTTTGCTTGAAACTTCACTTTCTTCAGAGCAATGGAACCAGGGAAAAACATATCCATAAACTGACAATAAGCAGCACCTGAACGTGATAACCGTTATCTTCTTTAAGACCTTGAACAAGCAACTTTATTTCTCCGGGTCTCAGTTTCCTTATTGGCTTCTAGAGGTGCCACCAGGAGAGAGAGAATTTAGAACTGAAAATTAAAGTAAAAAAAAAATAGTTTCCATTTCATTTAGGTCCATGTGGGAATCTGTAAAGGAACTCGGGAATTTGGGAGCTCATAAATGCATTATTAACTCTTGGGAATAGATAGGCATCAGACAGATCACTACCAGCAAGATTTATATCAGTTATTATAGGAGAGTCAGTGGGTGTAGGGTTGTAATAAATTTTGCCATTGCCTCTCCTCATTTATAGTTGTTTATAAGATATGAAAATGCCCATCAGAAATATCATAGGACCTCTAAAGAACTAAATAAAAACATCTTTACTAAAACATAAAAAGGTGAGGAGTAAGTCCACTGCCCATCCAAACATGGAAGATCCATAATGAGATTGATTCAGGATTGTATAGCTTCCTAACTAAGGATAAAATAGCTACTTCTCAATCAAATGGGATAATATTTCTATAAGTACTTAGCATAGTGCCAGTAGGATTACATAAATATTTATTCCTTTCTCTTCTGCCCAGTGGTCCTACTTGTACCAATCAGAACATTCACCTATCCTGAGTGATCTGCAATTTGACCCCACCTGGTAAATTGGCTTCCTTCCCTTTTCCCATCTCAGTGCTGTGAATTTTAAAATCTCCATCTTGCTTGGTCTAGCACCCAAAATTGTGCACACCTACACTACATGGGCATGTGCTAGTCAATGACAAATCAGAAATAACTTACTGCCCACCTGGGCTGTCCTAAGCCAAGCTTGAGTCACCATTGGCGCTTGTGAGGCACAGGAAGTGAGGTAGGGAACAGACTCTGGAATTCCGCTCACTTCCTGTGGACAGGGCTAGGCGCCAGTTGGTGCTAGGAACTTGAGCAGGGAGGAGGCCCACAGTCAGCTTTCCTTCAGATCGGTCATGTGAGTCAAGGACTGATTCTCCTTTTACCTTGGCCTTTGGGCCTAAACTCCCTCTGGCTCTGCAAGAAGGTTGAGTTAACCCTTTTCCTTTTCCCCCTCTCTCCTTCTCATCCTCTCCTTCTTTCTTACACCAGTTGTGATTAAACCACCATAAACTCCATTCTGACTTGAGTGTTTCATTTTAAGAATTTCATAAGTAAACTCCTTGACGAACATGAATATTATTATACCAATCTTTAAGGTGATTTTCACAATCACAGTGCAAAATGTTTGCTTCTGCTCATCAACAAGTTCATGGTCATGCTACTGACTGCTGGGGTTGAGTAGTCTACCTTCCAGAAGTCAGTAGTATAATAGATCATAATTCCCCTCCTTTCTACCATGTAGCTTACGTCTAGTTCTTTTTAAAGGGCAGAGAAGCTGGCCCCTAGAATTAGCTTGGTCCACCACAAGCCTCCAGAAAGACTTACCTGATAGCTGCTTTTGGATCTCTCCTCTCCCCTAATAAGGTACCCAGGTAGCCAGAAGTCTTGGTTGGTAGGCTAGGGAACTGAGTAGACAGTTGTATGGGGGAAATCTCCATGTTGACTCTGATGGAGGGATAGGCTGCATGTAAAAGAGTAATGATCCTAACCTATGTTGAGAATTACCATCATGTGCTAATTTGCTTTAATTCTCATTAAATTAATTTTGACCCTGCTGTTTCTCCTTGATGGTACCACAGTGATTCAACATTGTATTAGAAATGCTAACTATAGCAATAAGAGAAGAATAAGAAATGTAAGGAATTAGAAAAGTCAATGAGGAAACAAAACTCCAACTCTGCAGATGGTATGATGGCATACTTGGAGAATCTTAGAGTCAACTAAAAAAATCAGTCAAAATAATTAACAACTTTAGCAAAGAAGCTCATTGTGAATTGCAAAGATTTGACATCCCCTATCATATGGATGAACTTGTTAAGGTTCTCAACTTGGTCCTTCCACAGTATGGATGTGAAACCTGGGATTTCCGATCTTCATTCTCCCTCATGTTCTATGCCTGTAGGCCATTGGAGTGGTGGAAAGGCACCTAAAAGAACTTTAGGATCTTGCCATTTAGGCCTAGGGTGTCCTGAAATTAATATATATTAGCATCCCTTCCATGTAGACTGGGCTAATTTTTCTCTAGTAGTTAGGAAAGATGACTCTGACACTTGATTGGTCTCTGCAACTAGGGCTTGAGTCATTGATATGATATCCCACATAAAAGGATTTGGTGCCCTTAACTTATGTCCAGGGGAATGCTAGAGCCAGCTTAAAAGCAAAAGCTCATTGTTAATTTTTTTTTTACATTTAGAAATAGGCAAACTATAACTCAGGGCTTGATTTATTTTTTTGTTGGCTTTCTGAATGTAAGGAAATGATGTTAATGTGTTAATGGTACCGATTAAACTTAAAAGTGTGTGATAAGTACATTTCCAACCTCCTCTCTTTCCACTAAGAGCAAGCACCCTCTTAAGCATTTTCCAGCATATCCATTACCAAATGAGCCAACACATCCTTTTGACTGTGTTTCCATGGTGACAAGGGGGCCTATGTTTACCTGAATAAGAACTATATTCTTGCCAAATATCCGTTGCATGCTACCTTTAAATAAATTTCCTTTCTTTGTTAAATGTTAGGTGATCTTCTAGTGTCTGACTTTATTCCAGTCCCAATCTTGAACCACCAGACCTACTTAAGCAAAGTATAAAAATGGCCTTTGTTTGGAAGAACACTATTCCAATTTGAAAGGAAATGTGGCTAGAGTGCTAGATTTGGAATCAGGAAGACTCAAATCCTGTGCCTCTGATATTGATTAGCTCTATGACCTTGGGCAAATCACCTGAAAAATGAGGATGATACTTTGAAGTCCCTTTGTACTTCAAAAAACTGCACATTGGAAGTAGGAACACAGAGTGTGATCCTACTTCCAATGTGCAGTTTTTTTACTCCTAGGAATCTGACACTCCATTTGGTCATGAGAAACTCCATATCTCTGTGCTGTTCCCAGGAAAACATGTTGTTAGTTACCAAGGTCCTACCCATTCTCCTGGTTAGTGCTTTTGTAATGGGCATTCCAAGTGTCAAATCATCACTAATCATCTGCGATATTTTTAGATTTTGAACTCACATTTCATTTAACATTAAATATAACTACTTGTCAGAGACTAATAAATGGTCTTCTTTGGGTCATGAAGCCATTTTTGGCCAGGATGCTACATGAACTGATTTTAGTTTTTCATCAAATCCTAGGATTTACTACAGAGTTTTCTTTAAACAGGAGGTCTGAAAGATGAGATGTTATCAGGGGTATCAAAATATTCATAGCTTCACTTTTTATAGTGGCAAAAAAATGGAAATAAAGCAGATGCCTTTTGATACGGGAATAGTTGAAAAAATTGTGATATATAAATATAATGGAATATTATACTACAAAATGACAAATATGAAGAATTCAAAGAAATGTGGTTATAAATATCTGAGTGAGCAGAGTAAACTAAGCAGAACCAGGAGAACAATATACATAATGACTATAATAAAAGAAACAAAAAGAATGCTCCAAGGAAGTTGAATACTAAGTGATTATAATGATCAACTTGTCTCCAGAGATGATAAGATACAATTCTGTCCTTCTTTTTTATGTAGGTGATCAGCAGATAGATTCTCGGACTTAAAAGTCAGAAGGACCTTGGTTCAAATCCTGCCTCAGATACTTACTAGTTTTATGACCATGAGCAAATAATTTAACCTCTCTTGGCCTTACTTTCCTCATCTGTAAAATGGGGATAATAAAACTAGCTTCCTCCCAGGGTGGTTGTAATGATCAAATGAGATAACACATATAAAGTGCTTTGCATATCTTAGAGTGTAATAGATTGTCATTTTCAGTTGTATCTGACTCTTTGTGACTTCATTTGTCTACCATTTCCTTTGTGAGTTCATTTTACAGATGAGGAAACTGAGGCAAATGGGATTAAATGACTTGCCTAGGGTCATACAGCTAGGAAATGTTTACATCCAGATTTAAATCCAAGCCTTCCTGACTTCAGGTCCAGTGCTCTATCCATACTGCTACCTCACTGCCCAAGGCATTATATAAATGTTAGCTATTGTTATGATGATGATGATGATGTTCATGTCAAGAATATTGTGCCTTCCAGGTGTGGTCTTTATATTGGCTAATTTCGTTGAACTTTTGTTGTTATAAGGGAGAATTTATTAGGAGAGAGTATAGAAAGAAATGTTATTGGCAGATCTAGAGTGAAGCATTTAGAATGACTGTACCCTGTGTCCCTAGGGACTGTATCTAGGGAAGGAGATCTAGGCTTACATAGATACTAGTTTACTTTGGGGGAGGGAAGGTATCTAGCTTTTTTTTCCTCCTCTCGGGATCTGCTCCCACAACAGACTAAAATTTAAGGGATATGTTGTAGAATAATGATTAGCTACAGCTAATGACTAGAGTCTCCAGAGAATATGGTTATTAGGTTCCCTTCTAGGAAGGATACTCAATATATCATATGAATATCGGGTATAAAACAGCCATTAATTTGCTTCACAGTAGAAAATGCTGCAGATGCAATAGAGTGTCTAGAGCAGTGGTTCTCAACCTTTCTAATGCCGTGACCCCGCAATACAGTTCCTCATGTTGCCGTGACCCCAAACCAAAAAATCATTTTGGTGGCTACTTCAAAACTGTAATTTTGCTACAGTTATGATTTGGAATGTAAATACCTGATATGCATTATGTATTCTCATTGTTACAAACTGAGAGGTTGAGAACCGCTGGTCTAGAGTGTGCTGGAGCTATTGATCAAGTTCAGGAGGGCAAATTGTTAAATCTGCAGTATAAGCATTTATACCTCAGAAACTGGCAAATGCCACAAATTTAGGCTTAATTTATTGCTTTTTTGACTGTTTAGCCTTAAGAAGGTAACAGAGAAAAATGTGAATAATGTAGATTACTCTTCCTCGTAGATGACATACACATTTTTTGAGATCCAGATTTCGTTAATCATTTACTAGTTAGCATTATCTCTGTAAAGACTCACTGGAATGCATCAGCATACACAAAAACATAAAACATTTCAAATAGCTCACTTCATTTATTATACTACCAAGGAAGGTAAAGACAAGTGTATGGGAAAGCTGAATAGATAATTTACATATATGTTCACTTTGGACCTCTGTCCAAGCAACTCACAAGAGCCAGATCTTCTGGTTAGCAAGGATGGCTTTCTTTAGTTTTTACTGTTCATTTCCTTATGGGTAGCTAGCACCCAACTCAGGAACTCTCAATCTCTTAAACTTAGAAAGAAGTAAACAAGGCTAGAAATGTCCATTTCTCAAGACTTCTAGTTTGCCCATATGTGCTCAGAAAATGAACACATAGGAGAAGGAAGTAACTGGGGACTCAAAGATCTGCTTTAGCCCTGTGTGGGCAAAGTTGGGACTCTTTTCCCAGGTGATCCTGTGGTTAAGAACTCCTGGCAGAAGTGGGAGGGGAGAGAAATCCTCTCGTTTTCATGCTATAATTCCAAGGGAGATTAGAAAAGTCCCCAAAAGAATCAAGTGGAGCTGTTTCTATAGTTTTTATAATCTGACTAGGGTCTATCCTTTTGACTCATAAAGAGTTCATCCTCCTGACTCCCAGAGGCCCAATTCTCTCTCTCTCTGTCTCTCTGTCTGTCTGTCTATCTGTCTGTCTTTAAACCCTTACCTTACAACTTAGAATCAGTGTTGGTTCCAAGGCAGATGAGCAGTAAAGACTAGACAATGAGGATTAAGTGACTTGTCCAGGGTCACATAGCTAGGAATTGTCTGAGCCCAAATCCAAGCCCAAATCATCTCTGGGCCTTGCTCTCAATCCACTGGGCAACTTAGTTGCCCTGGCCAATTCTTTTTAAACAACCAAGGCCATGGGGACAGTGATAGAAGAAATATTTCTCAGGGTGCTGCTATGTAAGCTAGCTTTTTCTAAGGTTTTACCAAAGGGTTAGGCTTGTTCTTTTCCTTAAAAGATAATGAAATTCACCTGAAGATTTGCTTGTCTCTGAGGAATGGTTTAGGTCAGTAATGACAAACCTTTTAGAACCTTTTAGATCTTGTGTGCCATGCCGCCACCACCACCACCAGCCCCCTTACCCCAGATAGGGGAAGGAGAAAGGGAGAGGAGTGGTCCAAGCTCTTCACTTAGGGGAGGGAGTAAGGGCTTCCATTGGGCTGCTGGGCAGAGGAGTGGGGAAGGGAGCAGCTCTGCCCAAGTTTCTCTGCCTTTCTAGTAACTAACTCTGGTGGGAGGCTGTGCTGCTGCCCACAGAGAAGTCTCTGTGTGCCATCTTTGGCATAACTGCCATAGGTTCACTATCATGGGCTTAGGTTCCTGAGTACAATAGGCCTTGAGGGGCTCCAATTCCTCTGTAAGGCTTCTGAGCATTGACTGAAAATATGATTGACACTAGGAAGCTGTGCTCAGCCAAACCAGTATTGTGCCCTTAATGAATATTCATGTTGAATAGCTTTTCCCTGCTATGACTAAGTAAAACTAATTTTTATTCCAATATCAGACCTAAACTACCAGGATATCAACCTATGCCAGGAAGAGCCCATAACTAGAATTTTGCTTTGTCATTCAAGCAAGGCCCATATAACCTAGCCTGAAGTCTTCATACGTAGCCAACGGCATAAGAGATGCCACACTTTAGCAAAATTAGTGGTTTCCCTGATCACTCTCCATAACTTAAAAAAATCAGTTCATTGATCATTTGTTGAACATTCACAATATGTGAGGATCCTCCTAGGAAGAGGCAAAGTGTCTTTTGACCTCCAATGTATACAAAGTAGCCTGAATTTATTTCTATGGCTTAAATTTTCAAAATCATTTTTTGTGAGTTATAATAGTAATGATGATAGACTCACTCTTATTTGAGATTTTGCAGCTTCCATGTTGTTTTACAACAACTTTCTAAGGTGAATAATGCAAGTATTATAATTCCAGTTAGAGATGAGGAAATACCTGGTCATACAGTAAGAGACTAACCAGAACTAGAGCCAAGTTTTCTGATTCCAATTTCAAGGCTCTTTCTACTGTAAGATACTATCTCTGAAGATGTGATGGCAAACCTATGGCACAGGTGTCAAAGATGGCATGCAGAGGGCTCTCTATGGGCATATGGCCACCCTCCCCTCTGCCCCCCAGTTCATTACTAGAAAGGTAGAGGAACTTGGGCAGAACTGCTCCCCTCCCCTGTTGACATTTTTTCACAACCTCTGCCCCTCTGCCCAGCCACCCAATGGGAGCACACATGGGGTAAGGTGGGGGACTCACAGGCAGCAGAGCTGTAGGGGAGCAGAGCACTCCCCTAGGGGAGAAAGGCCACTCCCTTTCCCCTCTCTATCCTTGCTGATGACATTCCTTACCCACCCTTTCTCCCAGCAACCCAATGGCTGTATGATGTAAAGTGGAACAAGGCATACCCAGCATGTAGGGGGAGGGGCACAGCACATAGACTCTGGGGAGGCAGGTACAGCCTTGGTCTTGAGGGTGGGGTGGGAGCAGGGCCAGGCACTCCATCTCTAAAAGGTTCACCATCACTGGTTTAAAGTCTTCCCTTATGATAGACAAGCACTTGGTAACAGGTATGGGGATCTCTAGAACTTAGGAAAATGGGTTTCCTAGAAGTTAAGCTGAACACTCCAGATTCAGCCTTTCAAGATGTCTATGGGTATACAGAATCAGATATTCAAGATAGAAGTAGGGGATATTGGAACTGTATCTGGCAAAAGAAATTCATTTTGCAAGGTTTTATTAAAGTATAATTTTTTCCTTTTTGAATGCTTTTAAACTAAAAAAATAATCTATTTCATCAATATTTTTTGTTTTTATATCATGTTTATATATCCTTTCTCTCTCCCCTCCCTAGAGAACCATTTTTGTCCCAAAGTATAAAAAAAAAGAGAAAAAAGCAATTTGCAAAACTAACACAGCAACAGAGCCCAACAGTATTCATTTATAATGTTCACATTGTTAGTCCTTCACCTTTTCAATGAAGAAAGGAAGTATACTTCCTTTTATTGATATCAAGATAGTCATATGAAATTCAGCATACATGGTTCTTAAATTTACAAGTAACACTGGGGAAATACTAAGAGTATTAGCACAGGCTTTAAATCTCATTTTTTCCCCCAGTAAGCTCTGCTAGTATGACAAGTTTACATTGTTTACCTTTTTTAGCTTATTCTTTCCTCTATGCCATATAAGGTAATGTGGATGGAATGTCCTAACAGTCACAGAATTGGAGAATCCTAAAGATATAAGGGAATTTAGAAGTCATATACTGCATGCTACAATGGAAAAAACTGTGTATTTAAAGTTAGAAGATTGGGTTTTTAGTCTGGCTCTGCCATTTATTATTTATGTGACCTTGAATGAGGTTTTTTTAAACTTTTCTGGACATCAACTCCTTCATCTGTAAAATTATGGAGTTGCATTTATTTCTACTGAGATCTCTTCCAGTTCTGACTATGGAATGATGTGATTTTTAATAGAACTAAAGAATAGGCAAGAATACTTCTCAGAACTGTAGGTATCAACTAATGATTTTTTATATGCCCAGACATCTTTTTCTTGGGCCCCAGAGTCAATCCCCACAACTTTGCTCAATAAATACTTATGAACATGATAGACATTTAATCATTATAGCAATAAAGATTTTAACAATGTCATGCTTCTATGATATTTGAGCTTTAATTGAAGGTTTTTTGTCTTGTGTTTGTTCATGCCACCAATAGGCTGCAGGTTTTGAGAACTATATTGTAAATGGTTTATTCTACAAGAGAATTACTGAAAATGTGATACTTTAGACTTGCCATAGTTCTGAATTCTGTTGATCTGATTCATTGATGCTCAAATGTCCCAGAATAGCCTCAGGAACCATATGTTTGATGATACAGAGAACTATTTATAGTGGGACAAGGGTTTTGGAGCTGATGTTGGTTTCAGCTTATTTTTAGAAGGGAACATCTCAGTGAGGATGATCGGTTAGGTTGCTGGGTATTGTGCCAAAGAAAACCAGAGTATAAGGTCTATGCTGAATAAACACAACTGTCTCTTCTGTTCACTTTTGCAGTGTCAGTGACAGACTTCTTATTGTTGAGGTCTTCAGGGAAAGGAGATCCTACTCATTGGAATTGAGAGAACTGCTGTATAGTCAAGGACAGAGGAAACTGCCCTATATGTCTGGTGCTTAAGAACTCCTGGATAGATAGCTATACATTATGATGATTATATTTGCTTATTGAGTCATTCATTCAATAATTACTAGCATTATTTATTTATTAAGGACTGCTTGGTACAGAGTATTATGCTATGCACTGGGGAAATAAAAACTATTCATAAGATAATTCTTTTTTTCATAAAATTCACAGTGCAAAAGCAGTGTACTTCTGGGGAAAGGGCAGTGGATTTTGAGTCAGAACATCTAGGTTCAAATCTCAACTCTGTCACTTGGGCAAGTTAATCTCTCTGGCTATCAAGTTCCTAATCTATAAAATAAGGAGGTTGGATTTAATGATCTCAAAGTTTCCTTCCAGTTCTAAATCCATTGTTATGATATAAAACCTGTATGTAAACTCAGTAATTATAAAATGCCTAACAATCAAGCATAATGGAAGACCCCATTACTGGAGATGTTCAAGTGGAGGCTGAATGACTATCTGTCAGGTACATTATAATAGAGGTTCTTTTCATGTTTGAGTTGGACTAGAATGCCACTGATGTTCTTTCCATTTCTCAAAATCTGTGATCCAGGAGGCAGCTGGGTAGCTCACTAGATTGAAAGCTAGGCCTAGAGATGGGAGATCTCTACTAGGTTCAAATCTAACCTTAGACACTTCCTAGCTGTGTGACCCTGGGCAAGTCACTTAACCTCCATTGCTTAGCCCTTACCACTCTTTGCCTTGGAACCAATACATAGTATTGATTCTAAGGTGAAGGTAAGGGTTTAAAAAAAATCTGTGATCCATAAGAAAGAAGTCTGTATAATATGATGTCTGAGGAAAGCAAGATAACTTCTGACTGAGGATAAAGGAAAGCACCTTAGAGAAGGCACCATCTGAGATGGCTTTTTCAGGATGGATAAGTTTTCAGTCAGTGCAGGGTAGAGTTTGTTATGGGCACAGAGAAAAACAGAACTCAAATTCAGGGGAGATCTAGTTTTTATTTCTCTCCAAATACTTGCTACTTATCATGTAAAATATATTTCCATATTATTTATTTTTGAAAGTGAGTAATCTTAGAAAACCCAAACTCCAAAACATAAACCCAAATAAACAATTGAAAGATTGCATGCTTTTATCTGCATTCTGACTCCAACAGTTCTTTCTCTGAAGATTGATAGCATTCTTTGTCATAAGTACCTCAGAAGTGTCCTATGTCATTGTATTGACGATAATAGCTAAGTCTATCACAGTTGATCATTCCACAATATTGCTTTTACTATAGACAGTGTTTTCATTTTTCTGCTTATTTCATTCTGTGTCAGTCTATGAAAGTCTTTCCAGGTCTACTGAAATCATCCTGTTGATCATTCCGTATAGCATGATAATATTCCATCATCATATACCACAATTTGTCCAGCCATTTCCCAACTGATGGACATCCCTTTAGTTTCTGATTCTTTGCCACCACAAAAATAACAGCTATAAATATTTTTGTACAAGTAGGTCTTTCTCCCCTTTTTTATCTCTTTGGGATACAGACCTAGTATTAATATTATTAGATGGAAGAGTATGCATTGTTTTATAGCCTTTTGGGCATTAATTCCAAATTGCCCTCCAAAATGGTTGGATCAGTTCACAGCTCTACCAGTAATGTAATAATGTCCCAATTTTACCCCTCCAACAATTATCCTTTTTCTTTACTATCATATTGGCCAATATGATATCACTTAACTTTCTTGAGCTTCAAAGACATAAAATCACTATTTACAATATTTTAGCAAAGAGAAAGAGAATAGTTAGAGTCATCTCTAATCATCTCTATAATTGCAAATGACTTCTCTTTATTTTTGGAAATACAGTTATGTCATTCTTCTCAAGAATCCTTTTCATCTTCTTTTAACAGAAATTTTTAAAAGAAATGAAAAAAAAAAAGAAAGCCTTCTCTATCTTATTTCTCTATGCCTTTTCTTGCTTTACTCCAGCAAGAAACAAGAAAAGTTGGCTCATCTTTTCCCTAACCATTGTGTAAAACCTTTCTTAAAACTCGCTTATCACAAAATTAATCTTTATAATTTTTCTTCATAAAATAATAGCTAAGAATTTTCCCAAGAAAAAGATTTTTTCTTATCCTCTGTCTCGATCTTTTCCATAATTTTTTCTTAAAGCATCTCTACTAATTCTTTTTTAGTTTTCTCAAACACTGCCAGCTCTAATAGCCAAATCTTAAATCTACTTATTGGCTTTTAAAGCTATGATAAAAGTAACTATAACCTGGGTAGGAAAGCCTTTGAAATAGAGGATATATATGCATAAGACAAATTATTCTAGAACCTTTTTGAAGACTGAATTGAGGTGAGTTGGAGAGGATATAGTAAAGGAGATCAGTCATGAGGATTACATTAGTTTAGCTCAGAAGGATACCTTTAGGTTCACATAGACTGAGATCAGTCCTGAAGGTTTTCAAATAATAACTCTATGACTCATTTTGCTGACCCTGGGAAACCTCTCTGTGAACATAAGAATGTGACTTTAACTCTCTCCTAGGATAAATCACACTAACAAGATAATGAGTAGCGAGCAGGTTTTATTAAAATGTATGTAAGTGAAAGGGAATGTAGTTAAGTGGGGTAACATTTGACTGAGCAAAGTTTGAGTTCAAGTCTCACCTTTGACATTTATTTATTATGTATCCCTGCCCACTAAGTCATTTTAGTCTCTGTGCTTGGTAACTATCTATTTGAAGAATAATTGCCAATATGCTTAGTCTGCTATACCTTTGAAATTCACCTATCTAGAAAAATATGACAAAATGCATATAACAGAGAAGAACCTAGCAAAACTAAGTATAATCTTTTAGAGGCAAAAATGGATATTAAATGAAATAAAGAACTTTTAAATATTCCTAATGAAAAGACCAAAGCTAAATAGAAAATTTGACTCTCATATACAAGACTCCAGCGAAACATAAAAAGGTAAACAGGAAAGAGAAATCATAAGGGTCAATAAGGTAAATTTGTGTTCTTATATGGAAAGATAATACTTGTAACTCCTAGGAATTTTACCATTATTAAGACAGTCAGAAGGAGTACATAGATACAGGAGGGATGTGAGTTGAATATGATGGGATGATACATAAAAAAATAAAATGAAGGAATCAGAAAGAGGAAAGCCCTGAGAGAAGGGAGAGGTAGAATGGGGGTAAATTATTTCATAAAAAAAGAGGTATAAAAGAGCTTCTACAGTGCCAGAAAAGATGGGGGGAAGCAGAAAGAAGAGTGCTTGAACCTTAATCTCCTCAGAAATGACTCAAAGAGGGAATAACATATATACTTAGTTGGGTATTAAAATCTATTTTACCCAGTGGAAAAATAGGAGGGGCAAATTGGGGGAGGCTATGGACAGAATAAAAAACTTTTGAGGTTGAAAAGTGTGAAAGGAGAGAGAGAGAGAGTAGGATAAATGGGGAAAATAGGATGGAAGGTTTTTGACCAAGTCATTGACCATAACTGTAAAAAATTTTTATAACAAGTTTCTTTAATAAAGGCCTCATTTCTCAAATATATAGAGAACTGAGTCAAATGTATAAGAATACAAATCATTCATCAGTTGATAAATGGTCAAAGGATATGAATTGGCAGTTTTCAGATGAAGTAATTGAAGGCATCTATAGAAATGTGAAAAAATAGTCTGTCACTATTTATTAGGGAAATGCAAATAAAACAACTCTGAGGTACCACCTTACATCTATAGTTTGGATATTATGACAGAAAAGGAAAATGAAAATGTTGGAAGGTATATGGGAATATTGAGACACTAATGCACCGCTGGGCAAGTTGCTATGCTAGATAGCAATTTGGAATTATGTCTAAAGGGCTATAAAACTCTTTGCCCAGCAACACCACTACTAGGTCTAAGTCTGTATCCCAAAGAGATAAAAGAAAAGCAAAAAGGAAAAGGATCTATATGTATGAAAATATATATAGCAACACTCTCTGTGGTGGCAAAGTATAGGAAAGTGAGTAAATGCCCATCAATGGGGAAATGGCTAAACAAACTGTGGTATATGACTGTAATGAAACACTATTGTCTTATAAGAAATGATGAGCAGAATGATTTCAGGAAAACATGGAAGGGCTTACATGAACTGATACAGAGAAAAGTGAGCAGAACTAGGAGGAAATTATATATAGTAATAGCAATATTATAAAATGTTCAACTGCAAATAACTTAGTTATTCTCAGCAATACAATGATCCAAGACAATTTTGAAGTACTCATGATGAAAAATTCCATCTACCTCCAGAGAAAGAACTGATGTGAGTCTAAATCTAGACAACTTCACTTTCTTCCTACATTTTTTAAGTTTTCTTCCACAAAAGGACTAATATGGAAAAATGTTTTATATGACTGCACATGTATTGTCTATATCAGATTGCTTACCATCTCAGAGAGAGGGGAGGGGAAGAAGAGAAGGAGACAGAGAATTAAAATATATAATGGGCTCAAAGTAGAACAGAATGAAAAAATGTTAAAAAATTATTTTTTATAGGGGGCAGCTAGGTGGCTTAGTGGATTGCTAGCCAGGCCTGGAGACAGGAGATCCTAGGTTCAAATCTGGCCTGGGATAGTTCCTATCTGTGTGATCCTGAGCAAAAGTCACTGTCTAGTTCTTCTGCCTTGGAACCAATACACAGTATTAATTCTAAGATGGAAGGTAAGGGTTTTAAAAAATTGTTTTGATGTATAATAGAGAAAAAATAAAATGTTATCTAAAATATTTAAAAAAAAAGTTTCTGGTGAACATTGGGGAGGAGGCAGGGGAAGAGAAGGAGCCAATATCATAGCCCTGGTTAGCAAGGGAATGGTTATAGGCCACCTTATGGTGAGTCCCACTTTTTCCTCCCTGCTCTTTCCTTTCTCCAACCTCCCAAGAGTTCAGTCACAGTCCCTGCAAAATAAATTCACAGGCTGAAGTCCTAGCAGTATAAATGGAGTTGAGGACCTTATTGAAGAGCTAAGTTAATGCCTCTCTGTTTTCCCTCATCTCTCTTGAGTATAAGCTTGCTCCCTTGCTCTGGCTTTCTTTTGCTTGAATCTCCTCTCTCAGCTGTTAGGTCTATAGCTCTGCAGTGACATGGCACAATGATATGGCACTGAGATTATTCTGGCTTGTGCAGCTTCTGACTTTAATTAACTGTCTTTATATACTACCTTTGCTGATGCCACCAGCTTTTCCTCTTATTTCTATAGCCAGAAAACCTTATCTGGCTTTCTTGTGGCTTTTCACCTCAGAAGACTAGGTTTCCAGATTCTTATTATTGTTAATTACTAACTGTAATTTTAATATCATTCCTTAATAATAAACTCTAATAATTAAGTTTAATGATTTTACTACTACTACTATTATTAACAATAATGTAGTAATAGTAAGCATTTATATAGTGCTTTAATATTAGTAAATCACTTTACATATTTAATTGCTTTTTTTATTCACATGTACCATTCAGCTTTCCTTCTATACCATGGGAAGTACCAAAGGGGTTATCCTGATTTCTTTAGAACTACTTGGATTTTTTAGGCAAGCCTGTTATCTGGACTTGACCATTGCACTTTATTTGTGTGATAATGGGGAGAAGATGTGAGGAATAGGCTGGAATTGACAGGACTTATTAACTGATTGGATATGAGAGGAAGAGGAAACAGACAAGTCAAAGAAAATTGAAGATGGATTTTGGGAGACCAGATACAAATGATACCAAAGGCATGCATGAGACAGAATTGAATGTACTATTCTTAGAATGAGCATTTAATGTATCAAAGCTAGTTTGTTACCTTTTTTAGTCGAGGATCCCTGGGACAGGCTTGGGAGGGAGATTTATGGTTGCTTGGTTGCTTCCCTTGCCTCACCTGAGTTCAGTTGGAAGCACAGGTGTTTTGATTTATAGATCAAAGCTTAGTAAAGGGGCCTGATATAGGAGTGGGGAGGAGCTTTGTGTATTGACACAAAGAATCATATTGATTCCTTGCTGCCTAGTCAGTCAGCACTTCTTAGCCCATCACTGAAGTGCCCTCTTTCATGAAGGGAAATAAACAACTGCCTCTTTTTACTCCAACCTTATGACTCTGATTTTGTTTGAGCCAGTGGGGCATTTATAATCAATTTGTATCCCACACAGGCAAAGGTTGTGAAGTCAGAATGAGAAATAGGTTTAAAGGGGGTATTTTAAGTAAGTATATTTTTTAACAGGATGTGTTTGAGGTACCCATTGAACATCCCAGGAAGAAATGTCATAAGCATTGAAGAGGTTGGTTTGAAAATCAGAAAATAGAAAGATAAGATAAAGAAAAGAGATTTGAGAATCAGGTGTATAGAAGTGGTGGTTGAACCTTTGGGAGTAGATGAGATTGCCAAGAAAGAAGGCCTAGAGTATAAAGAACCTCAAGATCCCTTGAGGAATATATACATTAAGAAATTGGGAAGAGGATGATATCCATGAAAGAGAGAGAGAGATTGGAAAAGCAGAATGAGAATGAGATAGCTCCCTTTAAAGCAAAAGGAGAAAGGACTGTGTAGCTGGAGTCAGGTAGCCTCAAGAGTTACAAGTAGGTCAAAGAGGTTGAAAAAAGTTATTGGTGACCTTTGAAAAAGCTGCTTCAGCAGAGCCATAACTAGAAAGCTTGGCACCCAGGGGCAAATCTTTCAAAAGGTGCCTAAATAAATTCCAAGACACATTCACTTGAAGTTGGAGAAAGAGAGGTCGGGACATTATATTGTATATGTATGTGAAGAAAGACATTCAAGGATACAGAGAGGTAGAAAGAATCAGGCTGGGGCCAATTCAGGGAGGTATTTTCCTGTGGTGGGATGGTTTATTGATGCTCTTTTTTACTGTCATTAGTTTTTCCTTAAAAGGCATTGAGACATTCTTTGAGATTTGATTGGTTCAAGGAACTAAAAAGGCTCAGACTGTTTATCACTTCCTGATTGCATGAGTAATAACTTGAGCCACAAGATGATCTGGGGAACTCTGATGCTTGAATGATGGATCATGACAGTTAGTTATCTTGGGTACCTTTGCTCAGCTAGATCAACTTGCAATATCCTCAGTGCCTATTTTGTTGCATATCCTTATCTAGCTATGGTTAAGTAAATCTCTTTGTTAACTGTTGAAAGATCTATTAGTATCTCATGTTATTCTAATATTGAATCTAAAATACCAGGGGTATTGATTAGTACGAGTCAGGCCCAGTTCTTTATTTTAGTGCTCTGGTATCTAGGTTACTGGAGAACACTATGGATTTCAATATCCTGGGACAAAGACCCTTTTACCTTTAGTTGAGTAATTGTGTTTTGAATAACCTAAGCTTTTTGCTAGAACTACAAATGGTTTTCAAGAACAATCAAATGATATGGTTAATGCTAAAAACAATATACTCTTTTATTTTTGCTTGCTTTAGAGAAGATCCAAAAGAGAATGATATATGATTTAACTGGAAATATATTAAGGATGGCAGGGACATCTGGGGAAGAAGAGACTAGGGTATCCCAAAAAAGCTATTCAAACTGAGGCCAGGACCAAGACATCTAAAGTAGTGAAATCCCTTTTCTTCCTCACACTGGTGAATGAACTCCAAAGAGAGATTGGAAAGAGGTACCAACCAGGAATGCTATCAGGGAGTCTCAGGTACAATGGTCTTCAGGTTGTGACAGGGAAAGGAAATCCATGATGATAAAGGACTCCTGGGTATAGTCTTCAGAGCAGTTCAGTAAGCTTCAGTCAAGGGCAGCTGGTTCAGCTCAAAGAACATGACAGTTCAGCTGTTTTATAAAGCAAATTTGATTGGTTACCCATCCCTGAGGTCACACTGGAAGAGAAATACCAACTAAGTAGTAAAGTGGAAATTTCTAGCCTGGAATGTTACAAATAGAAAAGTTTCTAGATATTGAGAGCAAAAAGGAGGCAAGGCAGAAAGAAAAGGATTCCAGGCAAGAGAAAGGAGCATGGCTAAGCAACAGAAATCCTGTTGGACAGAAAAACCAGAGAGATCTTTGTAGTCAGGGGTTTTTTTTTGTTTGTTTTGTTTTTCATCGTGTTTTTTTTCTGCTAGGCCAATAATTCTTAGATTCTCTCTTGTACTATTTTCTAGGTCAGTTTAAAAAATCACCCATCTCTCTCACACACTTTCAAATTTGCCTTTTGTCTTTAATAATTCTTGCATCTTTGAACTTTTGGGGCTTGGTTTTTTGTTTTTTTTCAGGTCCACTACATTGCTGAAGCTTTCCAGTGTCTATTTCAAGCAGCTGACTTTCCTTATGAATTTTTTACTGTGTTCTAATTTCCTTTCTTCTCTTTTCCTTCTTTTCTTAGGTGCACTAAACACTTGGTTAGTGGTTCTAGTGGCCCTTCCCTTCTGTTTTCTGTGATTCTAGGTTTAGTTATTTCAGAATTACTCTTTTTCTGAAGTTTTAATAATCTGACATTCTTTTACTCTGTTGTTTTTCTTCATAATTACGAGTTTTTCTTTAACTCTTCATTACTTCTCTACTTTATGGAATAGTAGGAACTGGTTTCCTTGTAGGTTTCCTTTCTTCTCTTTTATAGCTTAGTTTACTTTTAAAAATAAATTTATTTTGGTATGTTTCTAGTCAGTTTGGGAGTACTTCTAAACTGTTTCCAGTTTTTGCTACCACAAAAAGTGTTGCTATGAATATTTTGCCATATATGGAACTTTTCATTCTATCTGGTATCCTTGGGTTATACACTGAGCAGTGGGGTCTATGCTCTCTGTAGTATTGATCTCTCACCAGCTGCTCCCATTTGTCTACAAACATGTTCGAATCTCAGACCGAAGGTGGAAAAATGCTTGTGAATTTTAAAAATCCATCTCTCCTATTTCCTTCTCTTGCTAAAATTCTCAAAAATAGTTGTTATATGTTACCACTTCCTCATTACTCACTCTCTTTGTAACCTGTGGAAAAATCTGGTTTGGTGAGGGGGTGTGGAGGGTGGGGCTGGTTTTATAATTCTCTCTAGGTTTATGCATAGCCTTTCCTTCAGCCCTCTGGCCCATGTTTCTTGGTTGTTCCGCATATACTCACTTGTCCCATATAGCCTGCTCTTATTGTCTCTAGCTTTTTTGTACATAGTTATTTGCATGCTGTCTTTCCCATGGGACTGTGAGCTCTTCAGTGGTTGGGACTGACTGTCTTTTTGCCTCTTTATATCCCTAGGCTTTGCACAGAGCCCGATACATAGTAGACTCTCTATAAAAGCTTATTCCCTTCCTTTCTTCCCTTTCCTACTTCTTAGTATCTTTGTATTCATGAATTTTTAAGGGCTTACTTAGTGTCAGTTACTGTGGTTAAACCCTGGAAATACAAATATATACAAAATGACAGTACCTGCCCTCAAGAAACTGACATTTTAAAGAAGACAGAATATAAAAAAAAAAGGAAATTGGGCTACTAAGAACTGTAGAGACTATGGGTCTCTTTATTTTGCATCTGAAAAAAACTGAGGCTGAAATAGATTAAATGAGTTGCAGAAGGGTCACACTGTTAGTACCACCTTGCTGTAACCTCAGTCCCTGACACAGGGTCTGGCACATAGTAGGCACTTAATAAAGACTTGTTGTTTGAGTAATTGATTCTACCTTTTGAGATAATTAGGGGGAACTACCTGCTTACATCATCTACCTCCCCAAAAGACTTACTTCAGTAGAGTAGTGGGAGCAGAAACCATATCTTTTTTCTTTTCTTTCTTTAAATTTATTCAGAATATTTTTCCATGGTGCATGATTCATGATTTTTCCCACCCTTTGCCCTCACCCTTCCCAGAGCTGACAAGCAATTCCATTGGGTTATACATGTATCATTGTTCAAAACCCATTTCCATATTATTCATATTTGCAATAGAGTGAACTTTTAACATCAAAACCCTAATCATATCCATATTGAACTACATGATCCATCATAAATTTTCCTTCTGTGTTTCTACTCCCACAGTTTTTTCTTTGGATATGGATAGCATTCTTTCTCCTAAGTTCCTCTGGATTGTCCTGGGTGATTGCATTGTTGCTAGTAGAAAAGTAGATTACATTCAATTGTACCACAGTGTATCAGTCTCTGTACAATGTTCTCCTGGTTCTGTGCCTTTCACTCTGCATCAATTCCTGGAGGTCTTTCCAGTTCTCATAGAAATGCTCCAGTTCATTATTCCTTTCAACACAATAGTATTCCATCACCATTAGATACCTCAATTTGCTCATCCATTTCCCAATCGATGAACATCCCCTCATTTTCCAATTTTTTTTGCCACCACAGACTGGCTATAAATATTCTGTACGTCTTTTTTCCTTATCTCTTTTGGGGTACAAATGCAGCAGAGAAACCACATCTTTCAATGGCTTACAAAAATAGTGGGTAACAAGAGTGGAAATATTTGGTGTAGACAATTTTTTCCAAGAAATTTAGCAAGAGAAGGGAAGGGGAGAGTTGGAACTGCAAAAGAATCACCTTTTTTTTTTTTTGGACTGAGAATAGAACATGTTTGTAGGTGAATGAGAGCCAGTAACGAGTGACAGATCTATAGTATGTGTTAGAGAGAGAAAACACTGACCTAGAGAGACCCCTGCTTGGCATCTATGCCAAAGAGAGAATGAAAGGTTCCAAATACAGCAAAATATTCATAGCAACACCTTCTATGGTAGGAAAAACTGAAATCAGTGGGTGCCAATAAGTTGGAGAAAGCTGAATAAATTGTGGTACATAAATGGAATAAAATAGCATTGGGCTATTAGAAATAGCCCAATTATTATTAGAAATCATAAATATGAAGGATTCAGAGAAAAAAAGGAAAACTTTTATGAACTTCTACAGACTGAAGCAGAATGGGGAAAAATATATACAGCTACAATAACAAAGTGAAAAATTATGGGTATATAATATTGCATTCACTGTCAGATAGAATTCTTTTTTGGGGGTGTAAGAAAGGGTTACTTATTTTTAAAGATATTTCATTTTCCCAATTATATATAATAATTTTCAACCTATGTTTTCCAAAATAAGATCCAAATTTTCTTCTTCCTACCTTGTGGAGATGGCAAGCAATTTGACTGAGGTTATACATGTATTGAAGTAGCCCCAAAAGGACTAAAGATTGAAAAATTAAAAGGAGATAAAGCAGATAGGCCCCTGTCAGCATTTTTAGGGAACAGACCTGGCTTCTCTCCCCCAGGAGGTCAAGTTGTTTATGCAGATAACAAACTAGTCTCTACTCAGCTTGGGGGGCAGGAGATAAAGAGGAATTTCAGGAATATCAAAAGGTCAGGTTGGAAGCAAACTAACAGTGAAGTTACTCCTTGGATAACAGCCCCCTTGTAAATCTAAGGGCTGCCTCCTCATCTCGGACCCCACATTCCTGTGTTAAGGTTTTTTTTGTTGTCAGATAAGAACCTGTATAACTCTGTAATGTATATAAGCTATCCTGTAATGTCAGTCTGATGCAGTTTTCCATTAGGGAATTCTGTCCCAGCTGGTAGATTCTTTATTTCTCTCTTTTATTAACAAATTATGGTTCTAATAATTGAAATTCTAGGTGTTTGAACTCAATTGTGAAGTATGCCACTTCAGTATTATCATGCAAAATATACTTCCATATTGGTAATTGTTTTAAAAGAATACATGTATAAAACCAAAACCCCAAAATAAAACCATAAGTTAATGTGAAAAACCATATACTTTGATCTGCATTCCAACTCCAACAATTCTTTCTCCATAGGTAGAAAATAACATTCTTTCTCATAAGTCCTTCAGAATGTTCCTAGATCATTATATTGCTGAGAGTAGCCAAGCCTTTTAGTTGACTATTGTACAATATTGTTGTCAATGTAAACAATGTTCTCCTGGTTCTGCTTGTTTCACTTTGCATCAATTCATATAAGTCTATCCAACTTTTTCTGAAACCATCCTGCTCATTGTTTCTTATAGTATTTGATTATCATCAAGTATCACAATTTGTTTAGACATTCCCCAATTGATAGACATCTCAATTTCCAATTCTTTGCTATCACAAAAAGAGCTGCTATAAGTATTTTTTGTACAAGTAGGTCCTTTCCTTTTGTGTGTGTGTGTGTGTGTGTTTTCGGGGATATAGCCCTAGTAGTAGTATTATATGATCAAAGTATGCACAGTTTTATAACTCTTTATAACTTCCAAATTGCCCTCCAGAATGGATGGATCAGTTCACAACTCTACCAACAATGCATTAGTGTTTCAATTCTGTCACATCCTCTCCAACATTTATCACTTTACTGTCATATTGGCCAATCTGATAGGTGTGAGGTAGTACCTGAGAGTTGTTTTAATTGTATTTCTCTGTCAGATGTAATTATGTGTCAGTTTGTTTTACTGAAATATTTTCCTTTGTTACATGGTCCCTGGAAATAATGATAACCAAATACTATTATACTATAAGAAATAATGCCATAAAAGCAAAAGGCATCAACAATTGTTTGTTTGCTTTTTTTTATGGAGGAAGGAGGGAATTAGGATCACAGGAACAGAGGAAAATTATCTCTTCTGTGACCAGAAGATGTCTACAGAAAGTGATAATGCTTAAAGTTAGGAGAAATGGAAGCAAGTTGGAGTATGCATCTATTCTCAGTGAACCAAAACTTGATAATTAGCTATACAGTTAAAAGTCTAGAGAATGTGATTAAGAGAGGGAAGAAAAAGCTTGAACTGATGCTTTGGGGGAAAAAACCCTTAAGAGCTGAAAAGACTGTTTCATTCTTATTGGGTTTGTTTCCTCATCCATAAAAGAGGAATGTCTCCCTATAGCATAGGGCTGTTGGCAAAGAATTTTTTTTTTTGGTCCCATCTGTGATTTCATTGGTGAAGGGAACCTAGGGTTGTGGAAACTCCCTGGTCCCACACAGGTCAGTCAACAAACATATATGAAGGGCTTTCAAAGGAACTGTGCAAGGCACTGCACTAGGCAATTAATCCGTCAGGCAATTGTTCTGCAATTAAATTAATAGTTTAGTTTGAAGGAGTTTCCAGTGGCTATTGAGATGTTAAGTGAGTGACTCTTTTGCAGAAGAATATTTGGAAATGGATGAGGGAACTCATGGAAAATGCTTCAAATGTGGCCTCAGACACTTAATTGAAGTTGTGAACCTGGGCAAACCACTTAACTTCTCTCAGCCTCAGTTTCCTCAACTGTAAAATGGGAATAATATTAGCCCCTACCTCCGTGGGCTGTATTGAAGATAAAACAAGATTACATCTGTAAACCATAAAGCACTACATACAAGCTAGCCATTATTGTTTTTTGCAATGATAATAATTTGTAAGCTGGACGGTCATCGAGTCCAATGGGTTCATTTGAACAGAGAAGGAGGAACTAAGGTTTAGGAAATGAAGAGACTTGGTATGTGGCTTCAGACCCCATTCTCTTTCTATTCAGCAGAACAGACGACGAGTGGATAGAGGGGGATGACGACAGATTAGTCAGCTTCATGAGTACGCCCACATGACAATTTTGCTTTGGCCCAGTCCCCATTCATTGTTCGAGTTAATTGACGAGTGGGGTAAAGACACCTTGGGCTGGGCAGGCGCATTGGAGCAAAATGAAGCCCCTCCTTCCCATCGCTTCTTCCGTCCCTTACCTCGCCTCAGGCCAATGCGTGACGTAGACCATGCGGGGGGGGGGGTTGGGGTGGAAAAATTCAGGAAACGTCGCGAGAAGTGCCCTTCTTTCTCCAGTCTCCCTGGCTCCTCCCTCCTCCAGACGCGACGCGATCCTTCGAGAGCTTCTCCTTCCCCCTCCTAAACCCTCCCCCGCCCCCGCCCCCGCAGCCCTTGCGGCCGCCAGTGTCCCAGGAGCCGAGCCGGCTCGGAGCTCGTGCGCCTAGCTTGCTCGCGCGCAGTCTCGCGCCCTCGCGCTCTCCTTTCTCTCTTCCTCGCTCCGTCGGTCCATCGGTCGGTCAGCCTGTCCGTTCTCAGGCCCAGCTGCTAGTGCGCGCTCCGGAGCAGCCACGCGGGGCCTCGTGCGTGCATCTCGCGCCCTACCCAGTATCTTTCCCTGTCCCCGGTGCCGTGCGGAGCCGCCGGGCTCCCGTCCCAGGCTGGGGCCATGTCGGTGGTGGGCATAGACTTGGGCTTCCAAAGCTGCTACGTCGCGGTGGCCCGGGCTGGCGGCATCGAGACGATTGCCAACGAATACAGCGACCGCTGTACCCCGTGAGTGAGGCCGAGGGCGGCGGGAGCGGGAGAACGAGCGGGGCAGGGCCCGGCCCGACGTCTCGTGGGCTTGGGCTCGCGAGCAAGACTAAGTGGCTGTATTGCCGCTGGGGCCTGGCTGACAATTCGCTGGAGATTATCCATTTTACAGATGAGAAAACGGAGGCCCGTACTGGCGAAGGCATTTGCTCAAGTCTGGGGTTCTTTACTACCCTCCCCCACTCCCCACGAGGAAGGAGGCCGAGGGCATGGGGCTGGCCTAGAAGAAGATGGTCAGGCCGGGAAGTAGAAGGGAGAGAGGGTAAAGCAGAGAGCCAGGGGATGGATCAGTTAAATTGAATTTAAGTGCCTACTATGTGCCAAAGTAAGGGAGTCCTAGGGCCCGGGGATAGTATATGGTCTGATGCAAAATAGGGTCCCAGTATAGAGCTTGGGGGAAGGGAGAGAAAAGAGCTTTTGGGTGATATGGGGCTCTGGGGGATCCAGAGTGGACCCTGCTTATAGGGGCCCATAAAAACCACCGGATTTGGGAGGGGAGGACTGGAGTCCTCATTGCCTGGGATGGGGAGGAGAGTTATTTGGGACAGCTTTTGGAAAGGCCAGAGCTATTGGTAAGGAGACCTTGGAGATGTCCAGATCGAGCTTGGGGAGGTCATAAGACCATATATTTAGAGCTGGAAGGAGCTTTAGTGTTCAAGTCGATCTCATTTTATAGATGAGAAACTAGCCCAGAGAGTTTTTAAGTGATTTGTCCCAGGTCACACAGGTTGGAGTTGGCAAAGCTTTGCCCTCTTAGCACTAAACCCTGTGATTTTAGGGTTTAGAGCTCTAATACTATGTTTGATAATCAGAAGGAATTAGTATTTATCTTTAGTGATGGTTGATCTCTTCTAGCTCCCCATTTCTAGCTTGTCTACAGGGTTAGTCTAGACCATTCTATTGTTCAACTTTCTCACTGAAATAGAATGTGAACAAGGATTTCGCTTTTAAAAAGTACATATATATATTTTAAGAAATCTCCCCTTCTCCTGCCCTCCCTTCATCCTTCTTCCTCTTGAAAAAAAAAATCCTGTAACAAATATTCTTAGGCAAGCAAAACAAATTCCTGCAATGGCTTAATCTGCACCCTGAGCCTCTCACTTCTCTGTTTGGAGATGTTTCATCTTGTTTCATCACAGGCTCCTTGGAATGTTTCCCCAAATGTTAAAAAATTAGTTGCTTACCTTTTATTAGCTTCTTTAAAAGATTCCAGATTTTAAAGTAAGTTATAGAACTTGTTTTATGTCTAATCTTAATAAATTTTTGCAAAAGCATGTAATCATTTTGTAGAGAACACTATTTCTCCAGATTATAAGATGATAAAACTAAGAAATGAATTCAGCTACGAGATTTATTTTAGGCCTCTTATTTAACAATTAAGGAAAATGAGATTCCTGAAAGAGTGAGACTTGCCAAGGGATATACAGTGAGAAAGTAGCATGGCTGGATTTCCAGTCTGCAATCACCCTCTCACCCTTACTCAATTCAATAAGCCATACTTATAGAATCATAGAACCTAATACTGGAAGGGACCTTTGAACCATCTAACATCTTTGTGTCACGACCTTTTTATAGTCTGGTGAAGTCCAGGGACTTTTTAGAATAATGTTTTTAAATGTATAAAATACTTAAGATTACAAAAATAAACCCAATTAAATTGAAATACAGTTATCAAAATATATTTTTTTAAACCACCAAAAACCCCTGAAATCTACCCAAGGATTCTTGGGGTCCATGAACTCAAGGTTAAGAATCCATCCTCAAGTTTCAGATGAGTAAACTGAGTTTTGAGAGATTATATCCTGCCCAGGGTCATAAGGGTAGCGCAGCAGAGGCAGTCATGAACCTTTCCTCTTAAGATTTTGAGTTCTCTGAAATACCATTAGCTCTGCAATATAGATACTACCGATTGCACAGAATAGATGCATTGCAGGGTGACTAGCAACTGTTACTTATTCCAGTGATTTCCAATAATAGAAATTGAAGAGATGCTCCCATGTCAATGGAGGGGAAATTGCTGCAATAACTAGATATAATTTCTAGTATTCTGTAGTGGTCGAAACTATCTTACATGTATTTGTCTCTCCAGAAATATAAGTTCCTTAAGGATTGGGACAGTTTTACTTATGATATATTTTATCTAGCTTGAAAGATTAGGAGTTTTCTCCCCCATCTTATGAAATGTAAAATGAATAGATCACCAATAATCTACCTCTTGTATTACTTCTTATCAAACAGTCAATAAAAGTTTATTAACCACCTGCCATTTATTAATGGACAGGCACTGTGTTAAGAACTGGGTATGCAGAAAGAGGCAAAAGACAGTCACTACTTACAAGGAGCTTCCAATCTATTGGGAGAGACAAGATAGAATTTTAATCAAAGCAAGTTATATACAAGATAAGTAGGAAATCATTAAAAGAAGGAAGGTATTAGAATTGAAGGGCTGTGGAAGGTTTCCTATAGAAGGTGGGATTTTATTTGGAAGTTAAAGCCAGGGAGGTCAATAGTTGGAGACAAGGAGAGAGAATGTTCCAGATATGGGTTATAGCCAGAAAGAATATCCAGGGCTAAGTGATGGAGTGTATTGTTGGAGGAACAGCCAAGAGACCAGTATCATTGTGTCACAAAGTAAGTGTAAGGTGGAAGAAGACTGGAAAGGTAGGCAAGGGTTAGTTTATGAAGGGGCTTTGACATAGCATTTTGTATTTGCTCTTGGAGACAAGAGAGAGCCATTGGAGTTTGTTGAGTGGGGTTGGGGGTTGGCATGATTAGACCTATACTTTAGGAAAAGTACTTTAGTGGCAAAATGGAAGATGGATTGGAGTCAGGAAGTAGTTGAGGAACCAGACCCAGATGCAGCCTTTTGCAATAATACAAGTGTGAAATGATGAGAGTTGGCATTAGAGTTGTAATAGTGTCAGAGGGAGGGTGTATTTAATAAGCAATGTTGCAAAGGTGAAATCGACAGGCCTTGGCAACGCAACAGCTTTATATGGGATGTGATAGATAGTTAGCGTGTCAAATATGGACAGATTTGAAAGATGGAAAAGAAAATTTGAATTGTTTCCCCAGGGTTTTGAGGATGGCCTTGACTAGAATATTTAATGAATTTGAAGTGGTTAACTTTTAGTATAGTTCAGAATATTTTCTTGCTATTAGGAAGAAATAGACTATAAGTCTTTAAAGCTTGTTTTGCATTTGAATTTGTAATTCTGTATAAACTCACATGACTGGGGTTTCAGATGAACTTTATGTTTCTTTGTCACTCTGTCTGGAAAAGACTTGGAGTGAGCTATTAATGGAGTTATTAAAGCACAGATTGAAGTTCTCTATATTAAAAAAAAAATGTTCAAAGCTTACGATAAAATTAGAGAAACTCTAGTAAAATTAAAAGTTTACATGTATTTAAAAGAACTTCATTTTAGAATTGTGAAATGTTATAATTTAATAACATAAACTTAGGAAAATATTAGGACAAATGTTTTTGTGTAGTCAAAATTAATTCCCCAAATAAGCCTTTAGAATTATACCTGTAATGGGGTCACTCAGCTATACAATTGAGCATACCTTGTTTTTTTTTGTTTTGTTTTTTGGGGTTTTTTTTGCTTTTGCCAGAACCTCATCTAAAAGGAAAGGGTGCAGTTTCTCAGGGAAGTAAAGAAAAAAGTAAAGGCAAGTAATAATAACTGATTTACATAGAATTTTGTAGCTTACAAAGTATCTTACATTATCTCATTTCATCCTCACAACAATTCTGGAGTTAGGTATTATAATTAAGTATGAGTTCCAGTTTTATAGATGAATAACTGGGACAGAAGTGACTTGCCTATGATCACAGAGCTAGGAAATGTCAGTGGCAGGATTTATACTGGTTTTCCTGATGATTCCCAAGACCACCAATGTGCTTGCTATGTCTTGCTGCTTCAATAAGTAAACATTAAACTAATAAGTGAAGAGAGCTAAGAGGAGGAGCTGATGATTTAATTGTATATATGGGTGAAGATAAGCCCTAGGAAAATAGCAAAAAAGCTGCCAGCAGAGGATTCTCTAAGCAAAAAAGTGTTGTGTTCTTGCCTTGATGTACAAAGAATTACACTAAAGAAGCTGATGTGGGAGGCTAGGATGGGAAAGACTCCTGAGTCATCATTCATTTTCTCCACTTCTAAAGCTAGGGTTGCCTAGGCTACAGGTCCAGTGGAATAACTTAGTTACTTTAGGGAGGCTCTGAACTAGGACTTTGACAGCTCCCTGAACCTTTCCTTGCAATCAACAGTGTTTAAAACTCTGAAGGGAACCAGAAAAGGAAAGGTATTTTCCTTGCAAATAGTCACCTTAAAATAATTCTTTACTTTTAATGATTTACAAATCAACTTCCCAAAATGCAAAATTAGAAGTTATAATTTTGCTTTAATATGAAACAAGTACAGTTATAGCAGCAAGGGGGAAATTATAGGCTCTGTAGAGGACAAATGACTCGAATAAGTTAAAGTGAAAATCTTAAAGTTGGGAATAATAAGTGATCAGGGCTATGGCATAATTTTGATGATCTAAAAACATTTTATCCCACTAATCCATTATATAGACTATTTCTTCAAATTGTTAAAAAAAAAAGAGAGAAATGTTTAATTGAATTGGGTATTCCCATTGATATAGATCACCACCTTTCTATGCTTTAGCATATTTTCTTTTTCTTTAAAAAAAAAAACCCTTCTGTCTTCGAATCAGCATTAAGTATTGGTTCCATGGCAGAAGAGCATAAGGGCTTACACAGTTGGGGTTAAGTGACTTGCCCAGGGTCACACAGCTAACTGAGTTATCTGAAGTCTCTGAGGTCAAATTTGAACCCAGGACATTAGTGTATTTTCATGGGTTGCTGTGGTTAAAAATGGGTGTCCAAACTTAGGTGATAAAGTTTGTAAACTTAGTTGACTTTGACCACTTAAAACATTCCTAGCTTGTTGTTAGACTTTATGGGTATTGCATCATTGCCATGGCACTCTAGAGTATTTTAATGGAAGATGATAGTGTTGTATAGTGGAAAAAATACTGGATTTGGAGTCAGAGGATCTAGGTTTGAATCCCAGCTCTCTTTCCATAGCTCTCGTAGATTTAGACCTAGAAAGGATCTTGGAGGTCACGTACAAACCCCATATTTTATAAATGAGGAGACTGAGATCCAGTGATGTTGCAATTTTTCTAAGGTCACGGAGTTAGGCTCTACATTTGAAAAAAATGACATAGTATTACTTTGCTTCTGAATTTCTATTTGGTAAACTAGTTTTTCTGTTGGAATCTCTGAAAAAGTTGGCAATAGGAAGTAAAAAAATTCTCCTGGTATTATAAAATAAAGGTTAAATTATATACTTGAAAAAGGATGTTTCCCTTCTTTGGAAATGAAGGGGAGGTATTTGTTTTTTAAGTGAAAGTTTGAAAACAATAGACAGCAAAGACTATTGGGTCCTAGGGCATATTTCAAAGTAAAAACTAGTAAAGATGACTCATTTAAAAATATTTTGGGCTTTGTTTTTAAGTTCATGGGAGCTAGTAGGAGATTTTAACATCAAGCAAATGGTTTTCCTCCTTTAAGTATTTTCTATTAAGGTTCAGGTTAGAATGAACTTACTTTCAATCTAAAACCATAGGATGTTGGGAGTAAGATGAAAATATATTACTTTATTTCTAATTTTAATTTTTGCTAGAGAACCATAGTATCTTTTAAAAATAATTTCACTTTTATACTGAACTTTAGAAGTATCAAATAAAATTACCTATACCAGGCAGCAAATCTTTATTAGGAACAATTTGGTTTTTCTTTTAAGAATATAATTAAACATGCACCTTTTGAGGTTCTCTTGCTTGTCTGTTTTTTCTTCAGCTCTCTTCTTTGAGGTTAGAGTTAGAACCTGTTACCCCTAATCTCTTAAGGATTAAGGTTGGAAGGAATAAGAGAGAGACCTCTTTTACCAAACATGATCTTTATAGATGCAAGAGTCCTTGTCCTCCTAGAATTAAAGAAACTCACACTATTAACAAGAACTTTACACAGATTTTTAATTAAAACATTGAGGCCAATTTTTCTAAAAGCTTTTTATTTCTTACCTCTCATTTTTTGTGATTCATTTTTGTGTCCCAAGAGATAAAATCTTTTTTGTTCTTTGATCTCTTATCCGACTCAACTCTACCCCTTTCCACATTTTTATTTATTTTTATATTTTTATTTAGAATATTTTTCCATGGTTACATGGTTCATGATCTTTTCCACCCCTCTTCCCTACCCTCCTCCTGGAGCTGACAAGCAGTGGGTTATACATGTATCGTTGTTGAAAACTATTTCCATGTTATTCATATTTGCAATAGAGTGATCTTGTAACATCAAAACCCCAATCATATCCCCATTGAACCACATGATCGATCATATGTTTACTTCTGTGTTTTTGCTCCCACAGTTCTTTCTCTGATGTGGATAGTATTCTTTCTCATAAGTTCCTCTGGATTGTCCTGGATCATTGCATTACTGCTACAGTCTGTTACATTCAATTGTGCCACAGTGTATCAGTCTCTGTACAATGTTCTCCTGGTTCTGCTCCTTTCATTCTGCATCAATTCCTGGAGATTTTTCCAGTTCACATGGAATTCCTCCAGTTCATCATTCCTTTCAGCACAATAGCATTCCATCACCATCAGGTATCACTGGTTTGTTCAGCCATTCCCCCAATCAATGGGCATCCCCTCATTTTCCAATTTTTTGCCACCACAAAGAGCGTGGCTATAAATATTTTTGTACATGTATTTTTCCTCATTATCTTTTTGGGGTACCAACCTAGCAGTGGGATGGCTGGATCAAAGGGCAAGCAGTCTTTTAAAGCCCTTTGTGCATAGTTCCAAATTGCCCTCCAGAATGGTTGGACCAATTCACATTCCATCAGCAGTGTATTTTTTGTCACATCCCCATCAACATTGATTACTTTCCTTTGCTGCCATATTGACCATTAATTTGCCATTGACCATTAATTTGCATTTCTCTAATCAGGAGTGGTTTGGAGCACTTTTTCATGTGCTTATTGGTAGTTTTGATTTTTTCATATGAAACTGCCTATTCATGTCAATTGGGGAATGGCTTGATTTTTTGTAAATTTGACTTAGTTTCTTATATATTTGGGAAATTAAACCTTTGTCAGAGAATTTTGTTATAAAAATGTTTTCCTAGCTTGTTGCTTTTCCTTATTTTGGTTGCATTTGTTTTATTTGTACAAAACCTTTTTAATTTGCTATAATCATAATCATTCATTTTATATTTTGTAATACCCCTTCCTACATACCCCTTCTTCTCTTCTGTTGCCCCCTTCCTTTTATACTAATGTTTACTTAATTCTAGATGTCTTCCTCTTAAATTCTTTTCCAGTTTCTGGTGCTCATAAAAACCTAGTTGATGTTTTCTTTTGGAGATGCCTCATCCTATGTCACTCTTTTCTAGAGCTGACCATTTCTTCTACCACTTCTACTTAGCTCCTCTGCTTATTTTGGACCACGTTCATTTGGTTCTCTTTTACAACTTTTGTCAAATGAACATTGCTTCCTGTTCATTCTAGTCAAATTGGCCTATTGGCTATTTTCTGACTTCACATTTCTATCTCCTATTTCCTTGTGCCTTTGCCCAGGCTTATACTCACTCTCAAACTATACTTTCTCTTCCTCTATTATCTCTTAAGGTCCCCACTGTATGTTGTCTTAGCACCTCAAACCCAAAACGGATTTCAGTATCTTCTGAGGTCCACTGAATTTTTGTTTGTTGAGGGTACTACTTTCCTCCCAATCACCTGGATTTGTAACCTTGAAATCCTAATATAGATCTACAAATATAAGGGAAGATACTTCAAAGGTGATCTAGTCAAACCTCATTTTATAGAATAGAGAACTGAGAATCAGAGAGTTGTTAAATGATTTACTAAGTCTCATAGGTAATAAGAGTCAGAACCAGGATAAGAACTCATGGTTTTCTTGCACCAAATCCAGTTTATTTTTCCACTGTACATAATCATTCTTATTTGTTTTTTCTTTCTTTCACACCCCTTAACCAATTCATTGCAAAGTCCTTTTGTTTCCATTGCCATATGTCAGGGGCACCTTTCTCTACATAGCCATCACTAATTCATGCCCTTCTGTCCTTTTGACTTGATCTCTTCTTTTTTGTTTGTTTGTTTTTTGTTTTATTTTACTTTGCTTTATTGAACTTCACAGATACTATTTTTTGACAGATTAAAAGTTTGTAAGCAATCCTGCACTGAAGAGTGTATTGGTGCCATTTTGCCAATATCATATGCTTACATTGTGTCTCTGTTACATTTTGGTAATTCTTGAAATACTTTAATATTTTTATTATTTATTTATTTATTATCTGTTATAGTGATCTTAAAATTTTTTTAAAAATTTTATTTAGTCCATTTAGAACATTATTCCTTAGTTACAAGAATCATATTCTTTCCCTCCCTCTCCTCCCCTTACCCCTCCTGTAGCCAACTCGCAATTCCACTGGGTATTGCATGTGTCCTTGATGACTTGATCTCTTCTGATAGTCTAATTGATTCTTTTAGTTCTGATCTCTCTCTTTTTCAATTTGTCCACAATACTACCAAAAGTAAGCTTTATAAGCCATGTCTGACCATTTTGATGTAAAAAACAAAAACCTTAATGACATCCTATTCCTTCTATCAAAAAACTCTGCAGTTTGGTTTTAGTCTGCTTCCCTAACCTTTTTAAGTATTATTCCATATTTTTTATGTTTTAGCCAAAATGGCTTAAGTTTCCCAAACTGATCATTTCACCTTCCACTTCTGTGCATTCATGTAAACTGTTTCCTATGTCAGGAATGTGTTTCTTTATCTTTCCAGATACCTTTCTTTCTTCAAAACTTGTCTCAGGTACCTCCTTCATGAGCTCTTCTGCCCTCTTCAATTGCTAGTATTTATTCTCTCTTCTTAATTTACCTTTTATTGGTAATATATTTAGCTATATCTTCTATATTGCCATCCAGTAGAATTGAAGCTCTTTGTGGATAAGGATTTTTGTTTTGTCTTTGTATCCATAGTACCTCATTGCCCTTCGTGATTGAGGCATATAATTATCATGAAACAATAAACAGTGCAAAGCACTATGTAGTACCTAGATTTTCAATTTTCAGAGAAGGTGGTAAGGGAACTAGGACTCGAGAGTTAGGGAAGGTACAATAAAAGGATGGATAGGATTGGAGTAGTTTCAGGTAACTATTCCAAGAGAATGAACATGATATGTTCAAAGAATTTTGAAGAACGTGGCCTGACTTGAAAATTGAAGGCTCTGATGGAGGACAGCCAGGTGGAACAGTGGATTGAGTGCCAAATCCAGTCTTAGACATTTACTAGCTGTGTGACTGGACAAGTCACAGATTATTTGCCAAAGTTTCCGCATCTTAAAAATGGGGTAATAATAGCACCGACTTCCACAGGTTGTTGGAAGAAGCAGATGAGATAGTAATTGTTATGTACTTTAAGTGTGTATAGTAAGGGCTATATAAATGTTAGCTATTATTATTTTAGGTAGTGAGAAGTTTTAAAAAAATCTTGATAGAGGACAAAACACCTTGTTTTGATGGGGAATAGAAAGCCATGGAAGGTAGCTGTATATTCCTTACATTGCTTTTGTCATGTCTCTCCTTTGCTAAAAGCTTGAATGAAGGTTTCTCATAATTATGGGCTTTTCAGAGCTATCTATTCATTTTTTACCACATTTGAGAATTCTATTCCAAATTAATTATGAACTTGACAGTATATAGTGCTTTCCTTCGTGGTAGAAGGAAAGTACAATTTCTCAGTAATCTTAGTCTATTAAGAAAGATTTCTCGATAGAAATAGAATTAATTTTTAGTATATTTTTAAAATAAGAAATCCTGTGAGATGAGTAACCATTGGATCCTTATACATTAAGCGGAATTGGGGAAGTCTTTGTGAAAAAAGTGGCATTAGAATTTTGAAGTTATTCTTGATGGTGAATAGGATGTCAGTGGAGAGATAAATGTATAGTTGGTGGGAAAGAAACATTTCCTTTATGCATAAAATCTAATTGGTTTGGCAAATATGATCAAAATGATTCTTGTTTGGTTAATTTCTACATTGCATAATAGAAGACTGTGAGGTTTCTTCTATTGACTTCATAATATTTTATAAAAGAGGCCTTGGCAATTCTGCCTAATATGCTCTGAATTTGATAAAACAGAAAAAATGAAAATCTGATTCATCATGGCAACATGCTAGTAAATTGTATGTAGAAGTAATTAAACTCAACTACTGAAAACCCAGAAAATAAAGTTCTTGACACTGTAATCTTCGGCACTGTCAAAATGGTTCAATATCAGAAACATGGTTAATGTAGATGTTAGATGGTACTATCAGTAGAGTAGTCATGAAGACCTGAGTTTAAGTCCAGCCACAAGCACTAATAGGCAAAGCCACTTAACCACTATTTTCCTTTTAGTTTCCTCATCTATAAAATTGGGATAATAACCCCTACTTCCCAAAGTTATTGTGAGGAACAAAAGAGATAGTAATTATTAAAGCACTTATTAGCATGTCTTGCACATAGTAAGTAATATATAAATATTAGCTATTATTATTCTAGAAAAAGCATTTCCATGTTTTGTACCCTAAAAACCACCAGCCTTTTCAGTTTGATTTGTAGGTAAAACCTATTGTTGTCTCACTCTGAGAACAGCTTTTCTTTTGTATCACCAGTACTTAATATAGTACTTGGCACATTTAAATACCTAAAGGATTTTTCATTCATTTAGTCCTAGCACTAGACATGTCAGTTAAAAACACTTTCTTTCATGTAACCATTGGATCCTTAGATTTTGTAGCTTTTTAACACTTTCCTATTACTCCTAGCAAAAAAGTATGTGGATCTAGCTGAAGTTCATTGGGAGATGCTGATAGAAGAGCTGGAATAGGGGTTAGAGAACCAAAACTCTGTTCCTAACCCTTGTCCAATGTACCCTGAAGGTGTGATGGAGAGAAATTATTTATCTGTAGAACTAGGGGCCCAAGAAACTCAAGTATGCTTAACCATAGCTAGGAAAATTTAGTCACAGAGAACTTTGTTTCTGAACTGCACAGTAATTACAAATTGTTTATTTTGAAAATGGGTCCTTGCCTGCTCCTTTATTATTTTGGATGAAGTGGATAGCAAATCACATTACAATGCATTATTACTTTATTCTGAAATTTTGCCTTTGTCAAATATAGCTGGAAATAAGTACTTAGGATTTGGATTTCTTTTGTTCTACCAGAATTTCTCTTGTAATGAATGCTCTTTGCAATAAGATGTGGTCTGTAGTATTTTTATTACAATATAAATTCAAAAAGTTTTTCTAAAAATATCTGAATTTTTAAAATTCTAGGGCCTGCGTCTCTTTTGGTCCTAAGAATCGTTCAATTGGAGCTGCAGCTAAAAGCCAGGTAGAGTTTTTTCCTCTCATCCTACCCCTCCTAGCTAAACAGTTTTAACTACTTTAAAGAAGTCTCAATTATTTCCTTTCAAGTTAGCATGGGAGCACATCCCTCCTGGTAAAGGTAATAACTACCATGTAGCTTATAATAGAGCCTCTAAGGCATCTGATGTAGTTTATTTGGCCAAGTTAGTTCTATATCCAGATTACTTTTACAAAGTATAATGCATATGATTTATAGCTATATTTGAAGATAAAATTGGAAAAATCTTAGGGAATGACTTAAGGGTGGTGGGGAAAGAAAACTAGACTAGAATTTTGCAGGACTGTATTCTAGCCATGGTTATCTTAGTTCTGCAAGTCCCTTTGTGACCCAATGAAATTGTTCTTGTTAGTTATAAAATGAGGGGTTAGAAATAGTCTCTTAAGGTCATTTTCAGGTGTAGGGTCCTCTAAGAATCTAAGTTTTTAAGAAGGAAAGACTTATTTAAAAATTGGGGTCATTTATGTTTGTTTCATATTAGTAGCTTTATTGCTTCATTCTAGGTTTTTTCTTTTAGGTTATTTCAAATGCAAAGAACACAGTCCAAGGTTTTAAGAGATTTCATGGCAGAGCATTCTCAGATCCATTTGTTCAAGAAGAGAAGTCTCACCTTGCATATGAAGTTGTGCAGTTACCAACAGGTTCAGCTGGTATCAAGGTAAATGTTAGAAAAAATGCATGATTAAATTATGGTTATAGTATAGCAGCATGTATTGATACAAACAACAGGTACTTATTATTTGTTCATATATATGAATATGATCTATCTATCTATCTATATATGAATGTATGTTATGTATATGAATTTCATCCTAGAATTAAAACTAGAATGGGAAAGATATTTTGTAGAACTAAATGTTATTGTTTAAAGCAAATTGAAGGGTGTCTGAATGCAGATCGAAGCATACTATTTTCCATCTTATTTTCCTCATTTTTTTTAAACATGCCTTCTTCCACAACATTATAATAAAATATGTCAGGGTTTTTTTAGCCTTACCTTCTGTCTTTGAATTGATAGTATCTGCTTTAAGACAGAAGAGTGATATGGGCTAGGCCAGCATTGGTGAACCTTTTAGAGACCACGTGCCCAAACTTCATCTTCAGGCTGCCTGTGAGCACCACTGTCATCTGGCCCTGTCCCCCAATTACCTCAGAGAATGGAGAGAGGAAGTGGAGGAAGTGATCATGCTGACATTAGTCTGCTGGATAGAGGGGAAAAAAATATCCTCAGGCAAGATGGGCTCCATGCCCCCAGGGCATGTGTGCCAAGTCTTCACCTACACACAGGGCTGAGCAATGGGGGTTAAGTGACTTGCCCAGGGTCACACATCTAGGAAATGTGTGAGGTCATATTTGAACTCTGGTGCTCTTGACTCCACGCCTGGCTCTTATCTACTGAGCCACCCAGCTGCCCCTTGGAAGTATGTTTTGACTTGTAGCACTTATGTCAAATTGTTTACTGTTTCAGGTGAGGTGGGGGAGAATTTAGAACTCAAATTTTTAAAAAACAAATGTTAAAAATTATTTTTTTTTCATGTGATTGGGAGATTGTGGAAAAACAATAAATTTTAAATTTTGATGAGAATAGAGGATGGTAATAATGAGTAACTCCTAGTAGAAGTTAAACTGAGCCATTTAATGTCCCATTTTATCCTTTCACCTATTATTTAGCTTTACCTGCCAGGTATGATATTCAGAGAATTATTAACATAGTATTGTGTTACCCTAATAAGTGGTTGGACCTGTATGAGCACTTTGAGAATGCAAAAGAAATGGAAGATATCCTCTTTGCTTATGAGGAAGAATTTCTAGAGGATGAATCTTCAACTTGAATATTTAGATTTGATACGGAGCAGCTGTTGGGAATAATAGTATTTAGTAGAAATTTTCTTTTCATCTTTGTTTTAAATCATAAAATAAGTAGACTCCAGACTCAAGTAAGCCAGTTAAGTTATTGCAGGCCTAACTGAACTGACTTGACTTTTACCTTCTATAGTTAAAATTCTTATTTCTGCTTTCTCATTTTTAAAACTTTGAAGTAGTTAGATAATAGTCTCACAATGTTTTCCCCCTTCTCTATTAAAGTTACCATTTTCTTTGTGATCCCAAATTGCATAGAGGCATTAATAGAAGAGCAAGGATCTTGAAAGACAAATCAAATTGTTTATTTCTAAGAGTTTTCCTGAGCAAAATTATTTGTTTCCCATTTTAATTGTTTGCTGACAACGTTTAAAAACACCTAGTATACTTGTTCATAGGTGCTAAAACACAGAAAATTCATGGAATAAATGTATCCTTGACTTAACCTATAAGTTGTTGTAGCTAGTTAATCTAACCGTCTTTCATATTTTGACTTACGGATTTTTTCCTTGAAGGTAACATATATGGAAGAAGAGCGGAGTTTCACCACTGAGCAGGTCACAGGAATGCTCTTGTCCAAACTAAAGGAGACTGCAGAAAATGCCCTCAAGAAACCTGTTGTTGACTGCGTAGTTTCAGTAAGTCAACAGGGACTCATCATGAAGAAGCAGTTGTTTGAAAGCTAGTGTGCTTTCAAATGAAATTAAATCACAGACTCAGAGAGTTTTAAAGCTTTAAAGAAGATGCTGAAAATTAGTCTAGCCCCCTCAAAATCAAGGCCCAGAAAGTTGAAGTGATTTGCTTAATAAATAATGAATGGATTGGAATTGGAATCCAATACTTTATTCATAATACTACACTACCTCTAATTTTTGTTTTATGTTAGCGTATCAGTTTTTAGTATTTACTTGCACAGCTATCATTCACATCCCTTAGTTGTGTTTTTTTTTTTAAGATGGACCATTGTTGAAACTTTATATTGTAGAACATTTTTATTTTCCAGTCAATCTTTTTTTTTTTTAACCCTTACCTTCTGTCTTGGAGTCAATACTGTGTATTGGCTCCAAGGCAGAAGAGTGGTAAGGGCTAGGCAATGGGGGTCAAGTGACTTGCCCAGGGTCACACAGCTAGGAAGTGGCTGAGGCCAGATTTGAACCTAGGACCTCCCATCTCTAGGCCTGGTTCTCAATCCACTGAGCTACCCAGCTGCCCCTTCAGTCAATCTTAATCAGTTTCTAGATACAAAATTCTCTTTTATTGTTAGAGAGTGAGATGTTCTCAATGAGTGAATTTTTAGGTTAACTTGCTCTCAAAATGTTAAGGGCAAACACAATCTATTCCTTTTCCCCTGTGACTTACAATAATAATCTGTGTAAGATGTAGCACATGTTTCCCTGACTTTTTGGGGGTCATTCAAGGAGTTACCAGTTTATGTAGCCTTTATATTTTACTTTGAAGGTCTTATGCATTCCCATATTTTTATCCCTTGCCTGACCAAATGATTCCAGAAGTTACCTATATCTAGCTAACGTTATGTTCTCTTAACCTCCAGCTTCATACATTTGTCTGTTAAACTTTTTTTTTTTTAATTAAAAACCCTTACCTTCCATCTTGGAGTCAATACTGTGTATTGGCTCCAAGGCAGAAGAGTGGTAAGGGCTAGGCAATGGGGGTCAAGTGACTTGCCCAGGGTCACACAGCTGGGAAGTGGCTGAGGCCAGATTTGAACCCAGGGCCACCCAGCTGCCCCCATCTGTTAAACTTTTAAACCGATATGTCTCATGGGTACCTCAAATTTGGTTATCTCTCACTTTTTTTCTTCCAGTTGAAAAGTGTTTATTTATCTCCCCCTCAATTTTTTTTAATTTTTTTTATTTTTTTAATTTTTTAAATTTTTTTCTCCCCCTCAATTTAAAAAAAAAAGAAAAAAAGAAAGAAGGTAAAAAGAAATCTCTTATAACAATTGTGTATAGTCAAGCAAAAACAAATTCTCAATTGGCCATGTCCAAAAAAGTATGTTTTGTTCTGTACCTCTGTCTGAAAGGAGATAGCATGGTTCATGGTTGGTCAATGTATTGACCAGAATTCTTAAGTCTTTACAAGTTGGTTGTCTTTACAATGTTGGTATTATTGTATAATTTGTTTTCTTGGCTCTGTTAACCTCAATCTGCATTAATTCCTGTAAGACTTCCCAGGTTTCTCTGAAACCATCCTTTTCACCATTTCTTAATATTTCTCTTCAGCAGCAAATTTATTATTTATTTTTCATGTTCTTTTAAAATTTTGAGTTCCAAATTTTCTCCCTCCATCCTACTCCTTCCCCACTTTCTGAGAAAGCAAGCAAATACATTTATATATACATGTGAAATTATGCAAAAAATTTCCATATTATCTATATACAAAATGAAGCAAAAAATCAAAAGTAAGAAAATTATACTTTACTTTGCACTCAGTTCATGTTTTCTCTCTCTTGAGATAGATAGAATTTTTTTCATCATAGAATTTTCATCATAGATCAGTGGAGCCATGTCTATCACAGTTGGTCATCATTATAACATTGCTGTTACTATGCAAAATGATCTCCCATTTTTATTACTTTTTTCTTCAGTCCATATAGGTCTTACCATGTTTTTCTGAAACTACCTCTTTGGCATTTGTTTAAAGCACTCCATTAAAATCATATGCCACAACTTGTTCAGCAATTCTCCAACTGTCAAGCATCTCCTCAATTTTCAATTCTTTGCCATCTCAAAAAGAGATACTAAGAATTTTTTTTTAACCCTTACCTTCCATCTTAGGATCAATACTGAGTGTTGGTTCTAAGGCAGAAGAGTCATAAGGGCAAGGCAATGAGGGTTAAGTAACAGCTGGGAAGTATCTGAGGCCAGATTTGAACCCAGGACCTCCTATCTCTGGGCCCGACTCAATCCATTGAACCACCCAGCTGCCCCCGATACTATGAATATTTTTGTACATATAGGTCCTTTTCCTTTTATCTCTTTGGGGTATAGACTTCATAGTGGTATTGCTGAGTATACAGTTTTTAGATCTTTGGGCACAGTTCTGTATTGTTGTCTAGAATAGTTCACTACTCCACCAGTAGTTCATTAATCTATTTTCCCTCATCCCTTCCAGCCTTGTCATTTCTTATAGGTGTGAGGTGGTATCTTAGAGTTATTTTAAATTGGCTTTTTCTAATCAGTGGTGATTTTGAGCATTTTTTCCATGACTTTAAATAGCTTTGATTTCTTTTTCAGAGAAGTACCTTGTTATATGGATAAGTAAAGAATTTATGACCAAATAAGATAAAGAGCATAAAAGATGTAAAGTGAATAATTTTGATTATATTAAATTAAAAAGGTTTTGCACAAACAAAACAAATGCAACCAAGATTAGAAAGAAAGCGGGGGTGGGGATGGTACAGCAGCTTTTTTAGATAAAGGCCTCATTTCTCAAATATAGAGAGAAATGAATCTATATGTACATATATAATTCTCCAATTGATAAATGGTCAAAGGATATGAACAGGTAGTTTTCAGATCAATGAAATCAATGCTAATGCTAGTCATATAGAAAATATTCCAAATTACTGATTAGAGAAATGCAAATTATAACAGCTTTGAGGTACTATTTCACACCTATCAGATTGATTAACGTGACAGAAAAGGAAAATGATAAATGTTGGAAAATTGGGAAAGGACCTATTTGTGTAAAAATATGGCAGCTCTTTTTGTAGTAGCAAAGAATTGGAATTTGTGAGGATGTCCATCAATTATAGGCTAGCTGAACAAATTATAGTAGATGATTGTAATGTGATGCTATTTGTCTTGTAAGAAATGAACAAGGTAATTTCAGAAAAACCTGAAAAGACTTCGATGAACTGATGCAAACTGAAATGAGCAGAATCAGGAGACTATTGTATATAGTAACAGAAATATTCTGTGATAATCAATTGTGAATGTCTTGGCTCTTCTCTGCAATACAACAGTCTAAGACAATTCCAAAAGACTTGTGGGGAAAAATGCAATCTACCTTCAGAGGAAGAACTGATGGAGTCCAAATGCAGGTCAAAGCACAATATATTTTCCTTTAATTTTTTTGATCTGTTTTCTTTCTTAACATAACTAATTTAGAAATATGTTTAGTATGATTATGTTGAAAATTATTTTTACATGTAATTAAAAAAAAAAGAAAATAATTTTTTTACCCATACCTTCTGTCTTAGAATCAATACTATATATTAGTTTTAAGGCAAAAGAGTGGTGAGAGTTATTAGGTAATGGGGGTTACGCGACTTACCCAGAGTAACGCAGCTAAGAAGTGTCTTGAGGTCAGATTTGAACCTAGGACTTCTCATCTCTAGGCTTGGTTCTTAATCCACTGTGCTACCTACCTGTCCCATATTCTTTTGGTGTTTTTTTGTTTTTGTTTTTTTTTAATGTGTTATTTTCTTCAGTATTTTTGGTGCCTTTTTTTTTTAACAAGCTGTTAGGTTCTCTTCATAATTTTTCTTGCATCACTTTCATATCTTTTGTCAATTTTTCCTTTACTATTATTCTTACCTCTTTTCTTAACTCTCCCAGGAATTCTTACTAACCTTGAGGTATTGTAGCTCTTCTCATATTATTGTTTTCTTTTAAGTTGGTATATCTTGGTCTTCCCTGCCACCTGTTGAGTTCTTTTTGTTGTTGTTTACTCATTTTTCTAGCCTTTTTCTTCCACTATGAAGATTGTTATGTTATAAAGTTGGGCTCTGTATATACATGGTGGTGAGGAGGCACTATGCGATGCTTCAGACTTTTATGTACTACTGTTTTCAGATCTAGTTTTGGGAGTCTGCAGATTTTTAGTGCTTTAAAGTAGGGTGATCCTGGAATAAGTGTGGTCATTGCTTTTCTGGTTTGCCCTCTGGTCTTTACCCAGGAAGAGTTCTTGTTCCTCTCAGCCACAAGTATTAGTGCTTCTCTTGGTCCCTGGAACTATATAACCACGCACCCTGGCAAGTGCTAGTGGCCTGCATTGGAACTACAACACAGCACTGCTTATAAACGATGGAATTATCAATCAGTGCCACCTGCATTGCAGTGCTAGCCAATAGTGTCCTGTAGTCTCTTTCTGAACAGTTCAGTTGTCTGACCCTTTTACCATCTCTGAGATGAGAATTCCTGAAGCAATAGCTGCTGTTACTGTTGTGGCCAAATGTCTCCAAGGCCCTTGCTGGCGAGTTTGCCACACTCTGGGCCTGCACCAACCCCAGTGTTACAAATCTCTAACAGACTTCCTAAGTTGTGGATCATGTTATTTCTGGTTTAAACATCTCTAGTTGCTTCCTATTTCCTGTGAAATAATGCAAATGCTTGAACCTGATATTTAAAGTCCACCATGTTCTGGCTAGAACTTATATGCCCTGTACTTTAAAGACAACATTTCTCCAAGTGCACTCTTATTTCCATGCCTTTGCTGATGTTATTCTCAGTCTTGGAAAGCCTCACCCCAAACACAATACTATCTGTTAAAATTCTTCTTAAGTCCCAACTAAAATCTCATTTATCAGTGATGCTTTCCCACCTACAGCAGTTGAAAATAATCACTTTTTTTCTGAACTCTTATTGTATGCCTTGTGTAGATTTTGCTTGTACAATGTGAGCTGGAATCTTAATATTGAACCTCCAGAGGCCCTTTGGAAATCAAAGTACTCACTCAGTTAATACTTGATCAATAGTACAGTGGTGCCCTTAGGGATTATTGGAATACATCAGACTTAAGATGTCCATCCTTTGAATATTTTTGACATGCTATAATATAGTTATTACATCATTAGTTAAATAGCATAGAGGATAGAGCATAGGAGACCCTTATTAACTTTGACCCTAGGCAGGTCACTTCTTTGCCTCAGTTTCTTCAATTATAAAATGGGGATTATAGTAGCACTTAATTTATAGTGTTATTTTGAGAATAAGATGAGTTAAAACATATGTAAAGTACTTTGCAAACTTTAATGGGTGCTATATAATTGCTAGCTACTAGTAGTAGTAATCTTGGGCTTATTTCTTTCCATTGTTGCATTTTTTTAGTGAAGTTGGCTTTCATTGTATATATTTAATTGCTTTTCTTCATCTTTCATCTCCCTCTCCAGTATTTTGTACAAATAAGTAATTTTCTTGTTTTATTTTTTTAATTTTTTATTAATCAAAGGAAGCATAGCACAGTAGAAAGAAAGCCAGACTTGAAGTCATGAAATCCTAGGTTCATTTATCCTCTTTGACAGTCAAACTGACCCTAGGAGTACTTAACTCCTCAGAGTTCAAGCAAATCTTTAAGATTGCAATTTGCAGTGAAGGTGTCAGTCTTCATTGGTAGAGGATATTCCTTACTGAGAGCTCTGTATACTGAAGACATCACGAATTTAGTTTTTAAAATGTTTTTTGATCCTTTAATTTTTCCATAATTTTCATTTCCCAAAATATCTTTTCCCTATCTCCATTTTATCAAAAGATGAAAAGGATCAGCAAAATTAGCCAGTGCATTAATCAAGTCTGATAGTATACACTCAACCCCTGCAAAGAAGGAAGGAAAATGATCTTGTTCTTCTTTTAAAAAAGCTGTCATGGTAAAACTAGAAAGCCAAATCTATGTATATGAGATGAATAGTGCTCCTGAGAAAGAAGGTAACAGTAGCTAGCATCTAGCATCACTTCTGGGTAACAAAGTACCTCAATTACATGAAAAGTATTTTGTGGAGGAAAAAAAGGAAAAGAAAGATAAATTATTTGGGCTGTTGGAAGTTGTAAGGCATCTGACTGCATCCATGAGGTAGCATTGTAATTTAAGACCAATAAAAATGATAACAATAATAATCAGCATTTGTGTAGTACTCTTAAAGTACTTAAAGTACTGAGTAAAGTGTATTTTATTTCATTTTGAGTTAAGTGGAAGGATTTCTTTTCTTGTTATTTTAATATTTGTAGGTTCCCTGCTTCTATACAGATGCTGAGAGGAGATCAGTGCTGGATGCAACTCAGATTGCTGGGCTTAATTGTCTGCGATTAATGAATGAAACTACTGCAGGTAATAGAGAATGCTTGATTTGACTATCTAATGTAAATAAAATCATCAGATGATGAAACTACTAATTTGATTCCCTGCATTTGAAATACTTTCCTTTTCTGTCTTGTCTTAACTCAGATCCTTTGTTCCAACTCAGGTTTCTTTTCCTGGACATGTATTCTAAATATTCCAGCCATTATTGATCAGGCCCTTTTTTGAACACTTTTCTATACACTCTGGCACTTTTCCCTTTGCGTATTAATGGGTATTTGTCTTATATTTCTAGTTAGCTCTAGAGATATGGGTACTATTAAATATAGTAAAAATGCTTATAATTTAAATGGTGATAAAGATGATGTATTTGGGGGAGGGGGCAATTATTTAAGCCAGCATTGTTCACATTTTCAAGTCACCCTGCTAAATTTACAAATTAATGAACTGGAGTCCTAGTAAAAATCTTGATTATTTGAAGTGTTTTATTTAATTGGGTAAGAATGCTGTGCCAATATTTCTGGCATTGGTTTCTATTAGTCTTGTTTTCCTGGCTTAAAAAATAGATGACTTTGAGCATAATTTATTCTTATAAAGGTTGTATAAATGCCATGGGTTTACCAAATTGGGTCATATTGTCACAAAAGGCAATTGATTCTTTTTTCTTTGATAAACAGAATTTTAAAAAAATTAAATTTGTTTATTTATTTAGAGTATTTTTCCATGGTTACATGATTCATTTGCTTCCCTGCCCCTCTTTTCTCTCCACTACTGGAGTTGACAGGCAGTTCCACTGGGTTTTACATATGCCATTGATCAAGACCTATTTCCATATTATTAATATTTGCATTAGGGTGATCATTTAGAGTCTATATCCTCAATCATATCCCCATTGACCCCTGTGATCAAGCAGTTGTTTTTCTTCTGTGTTTCTACTTCCATAGTTCTTTCTCTGGATGTGAATAGCGTTTTTTCTCATAAGTTCCTCAGAATTGTCCTGGATCATTGCATTTCTGCTAGTAGAGAAGTCTATTATATTCAATTGTGTCACAGTGTATCCATTTCTGTGTATAAGTTTCTCCTGGTTCTGCTCCTTTCACTTTGCATCAATCCCTGGAGGTTGTTCCAGTTCACATGGAATTCCTCCAGTTCATTATTCCTTAGAGCACAATAGTATTCTATCACCATCAGATACATAAATTCTCCATACATACTATGATTTTGAGCTAGTCATTCAACTTCTCAGTGTCCCATTCAACATTCTAAGACTTAAAAATTGGAGAGATGCTGACTGCCTTGGATTGTAGAGGAAATGTCCTAAGCAGCACTATATAAGTGCCACTGAAATAAGAAAGGGCCCTGATTTTGGTTTCTTATGATTCAAGAAACAAATTCCATGTGCTGGTGCACACATTTTAAGAAACTTTGCTTAAAAATAATTTTAATTCAGAGTTGTAGAGGGAATGCCAATGAAATGGCTCAAAGCATTTATATTTCTATGTAAAACTCTGTTTTGTACTTAATACAAGCATCTGCATTTTACAGGAGGTAACTAAGGCTGAAAGAATAGTAATTTGTACTTGGTCACATAACTAGTTAGGATCAAAGCTTAGCTGTCTTTTTAAGTCTTAATTTCAACTACATAAAGAAGTACTTCCCTTAACTACATAAAATGTAAGTGCTATATTTTTTCTTTATCTCACTATACATTTTAACTATAGTATTTTATTTAAATGTAGTTTGATTGTAGGAGATTAATCTTAATGCTTCTAATTTTACTGCTATCAAATAGTACCTGTTATTGAATGATAACTTATCATAAACTTACAACATTTTCTCCTTTCTTCAGTTGCTCTTGCATATGGAATCTATAAACAAGATCTCCCTGCCCTGGAAGAGAAACCAAGAAATGTCGTATTTGTTGACATTGGACATTCCGCCTACCAGGTGTCTGTGTGTGCATTCAACAAAGGAAAACTCAAAGTAAATAACCCTTTCTATCAGAGGGATTGTGATTGAGATATTTGGGTGGAAGCAGGATTGGATTTTGAAATAATCGTTCTTAAAGTATTTTTAAAATTAGTTTATTTAGTCAGTTTAGAACATTATTCCTTGATTACAAGGGTTACATTATTTCCTTCCCTCCCCTTCACCCACCCTTCCCGCAGCTGATGCGCAATTTCATTCAATTTTCATGTGTCCTTGATCAGAACCTATTTCCATGTTGTTGGTATTTGCATTAGGATGCATCCCCAGCCATATCCCCTCGACCCATGTATTCAAGCAGTTGTTTTTCTTCGGTGTTTCTACTATCACAGTTTTTCCCTCTCAATGTGGATAGTGGTTTTTCTCATAGATTTCTCCAAGTTGTTCAGGATCACTGCATTGCCACTAATGGAGAAGTCCAACACATTCAATTGTACCCACAGTGTATCAGTCTCCGTGTACAATGTTTTCCTGGTTCTGCTCCTCTCACTCTGCATCAATTCCTGGAGGTTGTTCCAGTCCCCATGGAATTCCTCCACTTTATTATTCCTTTGAGCACAATAATATTCCATCAACAACATATATTACAATTTGTTTAGCCATTCCACATTTGATGGACATGCCCTCATTTTCCAATTTATCTCTTTGAGGTACAAATCCAGCAGTGCTATGGCTGGATCAAAGGGCAGACAGTCTTTTATCGCCCTTTGGGCATAGTTCCAAATTGCCCTCCAGAATGGTTGGATCAAGAGAGAGTTGTTTTTTAAGTCTTTTTTATTTAAGAGAGATAATAAAGGCAGATTGATAGTGGATCGAACATTGAACTAGAAGTCCTAAATGTGTGAGTTCTGATTATGTTCCAGTCATTTATTAGCCCTGTGATTCTGGGTAAATCACTTAATTTGAGGCAGCTGGAAGTACATTGGGTTGTTGAGAGGAGATAATATATGTAAAAGCTTTTCAAACAGTGCCTGGCACATAGTAAGCACTGTATAGATACTTAATTTCTTTCCTCATTGGTTTCATCATTTGTAAAATGGAGATAATAGCACCTCACTGGATTATTGTGAGGATCAAATTAGATAACAAATATAAAGTACTTCAATATACATTTCATATGTAAATATGTAACAGATAAAAGGTGGTCAGGAAGCTTAGTACCAGATTTGTAAGCATTTATTAATAAAAATAGAAAGTGATAGAAGAGAGATTTTATTGAGAGATTTTAGCCTAACTATAACTGATTCTTCATTTGGCTCACCATAGATCAAGGGCCAACGTAAGCTGGCACCTGGATAGCTTAGAGAGCCAGTCAGTGCAGGTCTAGAAGCTCAGAGAAGAATCTCTCATGCTTCCTGCCTGGGTTTAAGAAACCACCCTGCCTACTAGCTTTCAAACTTCTGTCCTTCTGTGGCAACATTCTGTTGGCTCTTCCCTGTTCGCTAGGGACACACAGTGACACTGGCTCAGCCACATCACTCTTACCAATGCTGACACCAGGGGCTCCCAGCATATTTTACTTCACACAATCTATTATGTTTGATTATGGAGACTACTGTGTATCTCAGAATTCCTTACATCATCCCCAGTCTTTCTTCTTTTCCTCCATTTTCTTTTCTTTTTTGAAAAAAAAAAAAAAACCTTACCTTCCATCTTAGAATGAGTAATATATTGGTTCCAAGGCAGAAGAGTGAAAAAGGGTAGGCATCTGAGGTTAAATGACTTGTCTAGGGTAACACAGCTAGGAAGTATCTGAGGTCAAATTTGAACCCAGATCCTCTTGTCTCCAGGCCTGGCGCTCTATCCACCTAAGCCTTCTTAAGCTACCTACCTGCCTCTCTTTTCCTCCACTTCCTGATGAAGAAATGGCCTTTCTCTCCAATACCAACCCCTTTAAATGTACTTTTGATCCCATTCCCTACTATCTCCTCTGGTAGAATGCCCTTGCAATTATCTCTCTTCTTTTATCTTTCCTCTTTATCTTCATCTTTAACTTTTCCTACTACCAACAAGCATTCTCATTTCTTCCCCATTCATAGGAGAAACCAAACCCAAGTCCTCACTTGACCTTACAGTCACCTCATCTATTCTCTATAAGTTTATTTCTTTTCCAGAGCCAAATTTCTAGATCGTTATCTAAATTTAATACCTATACTTCCCCTTCTTTCTTTTTCTTATGCAACCTATTGCAATTTGGTTTCTGACTTCCATCCCTCCACTGAAATTGTTCTCTCCAAAGTTAACCAGTGATCTCTTAATCGCTGAATCAAATTGGTCTTTTCTCAGGCCTCATCCTTCTTGAACTCTGCTACATTTGACATTGAAAAATACCTACTTCATAATACGGTTCCTTGGATTTTCATAATATTGTCAACTCTTGATTCACCTTCTCCACCTGTGTATTCCTTCTCATCCTCTTTTGCTGGATCATTATTTATATTCCATCCCAACTGTATGTGTACCCCAAGACTATTCTGGGCATTCCTTTTCTTTCTTTTTATTCTCTTGGCTAATTCGGTATCTCCCATCAGGTTAGTTTTCATTTCTGATGAGATCATGCTCATATAAACCTCTATATCCTGAATTGCCGGCCAGTTAGATGGTGCAATGGATAGTCCTGAGACTGGAGTCAGGAAGATCTGAATTCAAATTCACTCTTACTGATTGTGTGCCACTGGACATATCACTTTCTTTAACCCTCAGTTTCTTCCTCTATAAAATGGGACTAATACTAGCATCAGGAGTTCTTAAAATGAGATAAAAGTAAAGTACTTTGCAAAACTTAAAAGTTACTACTGTTGTTCTGCTTATTGATTTGAAAATTGGAGCATTTCATTTTTCTTAAGTAGGAAAGGTTAGGCACCAGCATTTTCATGATGCCCTAAAAAGTGTAATGATTTTCCTAAAATACATGTCCCTACTCAAGTCCAGTGATTCCCTTTTGCCTCCAGGAATAAATCATGATGCACTAGTTGACATTCATAATTTAGTCCTTTCCAATCTTTTCAGTATTCTTATACTTTATCAACCTTGACATGCACTCAAACACGACACTCCATCTCTTAGCTCCAGGCCTCCCTCCCCCCTTTCTTTCCTGGGCCTGGAACATTCTTCTTCCTCTGCTCCAACTACTGACTTCCCTATTGGCTTTTAAGTCCCAAGTAAAATGCTACCTTTTACAGAAAGTCTTCTCCAATCCCTCTTAATTCCTTTGTCTTCCCTCCATTAATTATTTCCTATTTATCTTATAGATAGTTTGTTTTGTATGTAGACTCTGCATAGTCACCCCTTCCTTCTAGCCCTCAAGTTTATGTTGATCATGCTCACTGCCCACTGGGACTCCTTCTAGTTGATTATCCTTTTACACTAAAACTGTGTTGTCAACTCACATTTATATTGCTTTCTTCACAATGGGATAGGATAGAGGCTCCAAAAACTAAAATTTGTGTTTGCTTAAAAATGTAAAAAACAAAAATTGAGGAAATATTTCATTTAGGCACATGTCAGCATGGTGAAAAATAAGTTCAATCTTTACTACATTAAAATTTTGATTGGATGGTACACTTAAAACAAAAAGACCTAGTTCTTAAAAGAAGGTAGAATGTTATATTCTGATTAATGAGGAAAGTTTAAAAATAGAAGTTATTGAGATTCAACTTGAAATGCTGGTTTCTTTAAAATATTAAAAATCCATATACAGTAAGACAATACAGTTGAGATAAAAATTGAATAGATTGGGGAAGACATTTTAAGTTACTCAGTTTTTTTTAATTTATAAGGAATTGATTAAAATATTATATTTGAACATTAGCAATAATTGACAAAAAGAAAAATGACACCCTAAGTGATCATTAAATTTTATATGTACCAATACATTTTAAAAATTCATTGATGTTTTAAATCTACTTCATAATGTTTTTTTAAGTATTAAATCTTTAGGGGAAGAAATACTGAAAAGAGCAAAGTCATATGTGCCAAGAGCTGTTTTAGTTCCTTGTAAGCAGTAATGGAAAGCTTGGTGAAGCTGGAGGGCTAGAAGTTTCTAAGACTTCGAAATGCACTGAGACTCTTAAGGATATCTGATTTTCCAAAGACCACACTTCCTTTCTGTTTGGAGATTGTACTTGTCCTTTAAAGATTTATGAGTTTGTTTTTCCAACTTTGTATGTTGTTTGATCCTAATCTAAACAGATAATCTCTGTTCTTCATGGGGTTGTTGTAAAGACCGTGTTTTACCAACATTAAAGAACTATGTCAATGTGAAGAATTGATACTTATTAATACTAACACATTTTTCAATTGCTGGCTAATTGAAGTGATTTAATCATATTCTTTCTTAGGTTCTTGCCACTGCATTTGATCCCACATTGGGGGGTAGAAAATTTGATGAGATATTAGTAAATCACTTCTGTGAAGAATTTGGGAAGAAATACAAACTAGACATCAAGTCCAAAATTCGTGCATTGTTGCGACTTTCTCAGGAGTGCGAAAAGCTCAAGAAATTGATGAGTGCTAATGCTTCAGACCTTCCTATGAACATAGAATGTTTCATGAATGATGTTGATGTATCTGGAATTATGAACAGGTATCTGTTGGGATTTCAAAATACCGGTTAAAATGACTTTTTTAAACTTAGGTTTTGCTTTATTATTTTTAACCATAAACCTGAAATTTGAACATAATTAGTAATTCTCTTTGGAGATTGTTAATAAGCTAATTTTTGTGAGTAGCAAAATTGAAACCACAAATTAAACTTGACTGTTCTATTTTAATGGTTACTAAGAAATGAATTTCTAATAAAATAGGCTATCATTCATTCACAAATTGTGATTAATATTTGAGTTGGCTGAGCATTACCATAAATAAACTTTAGAAGCAAGAAATTTTCAGATAATTTCAACCAAATATTTCAAATTTAAAGTAGTTGCTTTTTTTTTTTTATCTTAAGCCTCTTAAAATTGGCATGTTAGCTTTTTGTCAACAGATAGTCTCCTGGCCCTTCTAGCTTGTTAACAGATTCTGTCAGTACTCCTTTTTGTTTGACATCATTTTAAAGAACCCAGGGTCCACCCTTGACTGTAACCCTTTTTTGACACAGATACAGATTGTTTCATTCTTTGTGTTACAATTGCAAAGACTAGCAAGTACATGCCCAGTACATCTTAGTAGCAAGTACATGCCCAGTATATCTTAGGTGCTTAACAAATACCACATTGATAAGTTCGAAAAGCATAATCTAACTCCTTCAAAGGTGTGAAGTAGAGGGTAGGAACAATTAAAGATAGTACTTTACAGTTGTTACTTTATTAAATTTTTGCTATAAAAGGGATAATGTAACAGTTTTTATTGAGACAACTAATTATCACTTAAGTTTTGGTGGTCAAGGATATGTTTAAAATCAGCACAGTCCAAATGAGTTCTGCAGTCTTAGGATGTGGAAGAAGGGGTAATTAGATTTGTTTTGTTCTTTTAAATTCTGGCTTTTTAAAAGGAAAATGTAATTTGACTTATTTCTTAAAATAGGAGCAAATTTCTGGAGATGTGTGATGGTCTGTTGGCTAGAGTGGAGCCACCACTTCGAAGTGTTTTGGAACAAGCCAGTAAGTTCTTTATTATTAGGGAATAAATAGTTAATGATTTCCGGAAGATATTTAATTACTTTATGGGAACTTAGAAGTTCTTAAAGTTCTAAAATGTTTTAAAAAGTAACATTTCTTACAATTACCTATAAAAATTCTGTTAAACTGGTTTACTTAGATTGTTTCTTCCCCTTCCTAATTTTTCCTCTTCAAATATTTAGGAAAATTGACAGTTGGAGAATCCAGAAAAAGCCTTGATAATTTTAATTCAAATTTTTAAGTGAAATGTTAGTTTTAAAGAAAATTATTGCTATTCTGAATTGGAGTCTTACCTTTTGTGGGGGGAGGGGGATTTGGTGTTTCATTAGTGTTGAATATTTTGTTGAGCAAACATAACATTGTAAATGTAATGATTTCCTAAAAAAATAATTTTAATTTAAGATGTTGATATGTTTAGTTTTGAAATAGGGTGGCTCTTCTGACAAACACTGTTGTAGAGTACATTCCCTGAAAAAAGTTGAGGTTATCATTTTTTTTTTAAACAAAGAATGTCTTAATTTTGATGTGATACTAACTTTGACCATTATGTCATTCTTTTTTAAAAATTACTTGGTATTTTCTACATGCTACCTAGACCCCAGTTTTGTAGATAAAACCCTAAAAGATTAAGTCTATGTTTAGATGGGAAAAGAGAAGCTGAGTGTACCCTAATAATTGTCCTTAGGTATACACATGAAATGCTTTTCTATGGAAGATTGGTGATCAGCCGTTATCACCAGGAAGGCCAGAACAAGCGAAAATGGATTCAGTTGCAGAGAGAGGAGTTGAGGTTAGATACATATAATAGGCAATAGACATAAAGACATAAATGATTGGTGAATTAATGAATAGAAACAGGTGTCTGTATAGAGGGGTTCCAATGCTGCAATAGACTCATTCAGAAGTTTCAGAGATGGACTGATCCCAGTACAGGCTTCCTTTATCCAGTATGCTACAGCCTTGGCTACAACCATTCGTGTCATCTTAGCTTAAAGTTTATTTTCCCTTTATAAAAAAAAAAAATGCCTGTTTTTTTCCTTGTCATATTGATAGTACCATTAAATCTGGTAACTTGACATGCCCCGTCTCATAGGAAATTTTATTTATAAGCCCCAAATGCCAAGATAGCATAGATTCAGAATGGGAGTTCTGACAACCAGTCAGGATGTTGTCTCTCAAACAGGGTAGCCCTTATCTTGGGGTAACTTATCTAGAGATTGCTATGTAATATGTGTGTGTGTGTGTGTGTGTGTGTGTGTGTGTGTGTGTGTGTGTGTGTGTTCTAGATGTATTTCTATTATTTCCATTTATATAATTCTTTTATAGCTCAGTTTATAGTTTTCATTTTACTTTGGCCCTTTAACCCATTATCTACTCAATATGGCTAATGATGAAAAAGATAGCTGGGAGTGAATTTTTAAATGAAATGAAATCTTAATGTCTTTGTATTTCATCATAGGCTAATATCTCATGTATAGATTACACCAAAATTGAATACCTCTTATTCTTTTAAATAGAGTTAAAGAAAGAGGATATTTATGCAGTGGAAATAGTTGGTGGTACCACTAGAATCCCTGCAGTGAAAGAGAAGATCAGCAAATTCTTTGGTAAAGAAATTAGTACAACACTGAATGCAGATGAAGCAGTCACCCGTGGATGTGCATTGCAGGTGAGTTAATTTCATGAACTGCTAAGAAGTTAATTTAAAAAATTTAATTTAATTTTTAAAAAAATACCTTACCTTCCATTTTCAAATTAATCCTCCAGAGCAGAAAGAGCAGTAAGGGCCAAGCCATGGGGGTCAGGGTCACACAATTAGGAAATGTTAGGCCAGATTTGAATCCAGTTCCTCTCAGCTCCAGGCCTGGCTCTCAATTCACTTAACTGCCCTCCTAGCAAGTTTCTTTTGATTCACATGAGGTCAGAGGCAGAGGTTTTGTGGGATGTAATATGGCAATGACTCATTCTGCCAACTTATTGCTTACAATTTAGTGTTTGAATATAAATAATCTTGACTATTCAAATTAAGGTTTTGAAATATTTTCACAACTGAAAATAGACACTGGACTAAAAAGTAATAGTTATACATATTAAGAAATGAAGATAAATTTGGCTATAAAATTAGCAAAATACATACTCCAAAACTAAAGCTAGGTAATTACTAGAATTTTGACAAGTTGTGATCATTGGGAGAAAGAGGAAAGGAAACAAAATTAGGCATTATTAGACTTTGTCTCAAGTCTTCTTTTGTTGCCTTAGGAAGCTCTAGATAGCTTATTCCACATAGAATTTTCTTTAAACCTTTACCTTCTATCTTAGAATTAGTACTGTATATTGGTTCTAAGACAAGAATCGTAAGGGCTAGACCATGAGGATTAAGTGACTTGCCCAAGATCACATAACTAAGAGGTGTCTGCGACTAGATTTGAATCCAGGACTCTCGACTCTGGGCCTGACTCTCAATTCACTGAGCCACCTAGCTGTTCTCATCACAGGGAACTTTTTAGACATAAGACAGCAAATGCTGATTCTGACAGTATAGTAAGAATTGTGCATTCAAATAAGTAAATTTATTCTTAAGATAGACCAATAATAAATTAGAGATCTGTTGATATTGTATTGATAGTATTATTTTGGCTATCCCTATAAAAATTAATTTGTTGTTTTAGTGTGCAATATTGTCTCCTGCTTTCAAAGTAAGAGAGTTTTCTATCACTGATGTGGTACCATATTCAATATCTCTTCGATGGAATTCCCCAGTAGAAGAAGGAATAAGGTAATCCCTGCAGTTTAATACTTTTACTCATGTCCTTTGTAGCATCTTAATAGTAAAATACAATGATGCAATATCTTTTACAATTACATGGACTTTTTATTACTCTAGATTAAAAAATAAGCCAAGTTTGTTTTTTTTTAATTGTCAGAACAAATTTTTTATGTACATTTTTTGGTACTGTGAAGGGTTAAATTTTGGGTAGGAGTTGACAAAAGTATGGAGAGCAATTTGCTAAAGCATAAAACATTTAGTTTATTTTGAGAAATTTGGATAGGAAATAGGAGGGAGGAAAGTGAGAATATTACTCTAATATCTTATAACTATACCTAAAACCCCAATCCTAACTAAAATTTCTAAAAAATCCTAATCTAACTGCTTTGAGGACTGGTTCTTCTGCTGAGGCCAACTGAGCCCAGCCTAACTCCTACACTGTCTGTCTAAGAATTTATTCACTAACTACCTACCTAAGCTAATCAATAAGCATTAGTCAAACTCCAGTCTCCTTAAATCTTTTTTCTCTGCCTCAAGTTTCAGTTGGTCCAATTGCCACTCTTACTGAGACAAGGACAGATGGAAACTCTTAAGAAATGCCAGAGGCAAAAGCCTCCTTCCAACTGCTCTTTCCTTTATATAACTACTTTATCTCTTAGATAATAGAATCTTCAGCTCTCTTATACAGAGCCTGTCAGTTAAGAGATTCTGACTGAGAAATCTTTCTGCTCCCTTGCCTCTTAAAGAGACAGAGGGAGAGATTAAGAAAACTCTTTTAATAGTACCATATTAAGAGAGCTAAGGAATTAGAATATTAGAGATGACAGTATATGCTGCGGTCAAATGTTCCTTCATTTTATTGGTTTATGGTGAAATGTATCTGTTTTATAATTTTAAGATGTATCTTTATTTTTTTAACAGACTAGTAAAATGTTTTAAAGAGAAAATTTGGAATTGATAAAAGTCAAATATAAAGTGAGATTATACTTTAAAATTCATGGATTAAAATATTATGGTTATTCTAAATGTTTATCTTTTTTTTTTATAGTGATTGTGAAGTCTTCCCGAAGAATCATGCAACTCCTTTCTCTAAAGTTCTCTCATTTTATAGAAAGGAACCATTTAATCTTGAGGCCTATTACAGTTCTCCTAAGGATTTACCATATCCAGATCCTGCTATAGGTATTTTAAAGAGTTTAGGAATAAAATCGTGGATATTCTCAGAGAAATTGGAGAAATGAGGGATTAGGAAAAATTTGTAAAATGTGGTGCAGTGGAAAGAATGCTAAGCTTAGTACCTGAGTTCACTTAACTTCTTTCTTCTTCAGTTTACTGATCCATAAAATAGAGCTTTGACCAGATGATCCTCTCGAGTATCCCTTCTAGTCCTGATCATACTAAGCTTCAGAACTGATATTCAGAAAAAAGTTAGAACCTACTATAAATGATAAAAAAGAAATAAAATATGGAGTCTTGACTCTAATTACTGATGTGTAATATATTCAGTTATTCTCACAAAGGGTTTATTTAATAATACAAGTTACACTATAAGAAATATAATTATATTAAATGCCAAATGATATGGATGCTAGGGGCTGTGTAATTCTGGAGAATAAAATGTTCACTGTTAGACTATCATGGTTAGGGGAGGCTTTGATGAAGAATAATGAATGGATAGGATTTGTATTAGAAGCAAGAGTTAAAAAACTGTCTCATACTGGGAGGATAACCCAAGCACAGAAATAGAAATGGCAGTCAGTGCCTATTTGGGGGGGCAGAAAATAAACTAGATTGACTGGAGCAAAAGGTTCTTATTTAGAAGTAGGAGATCCTGTTGAGGGCAGATTGTAGGGTACCCTAGCTGCTAACATTTTGAATTTTATTTGTAATGAGTACCTAGGAAATATTAAGGTAGATGGTACATGGATGATCATGACAAGACTTCAAGTTATGTGCTAAGACAGTTTGACAGTGGTATGCAAATTAAAGTGTTATATGACACTAGAGACATTTTGATCATTATGGAAGCTTTTACATAAATAATTCAAGCAGAGATTAGCAGGCCTGGACTAGGATGGTAAGAATGAAGAGAGGAAGAGTACCATCAAAGTCAAAATTAGCAGAACTTAGTATCTAGATATAAAAGAAAAGAATTAAAGATGACTGACAATAATTCTGAGAGTATCCCCAAGTTTTATATTGCCTAAAGTGACTTGAAAATTATTTTACTGGTGTCAGGGATACTAATTATATTATAATATCATTCCTCCTTTTTGATTGTTTTACTGTTACAGTTTCTTTTATTAATAAAGTATTGTTCTCTGTCCCTAATGTGTTTAGCTCAATTTTTGGTTCAGAAGGTGACCCCTCAGACTGATGGATCCAGTTCAAAAGTGAAAGTAAAAGTTCGTGTCAATGTGCATGGTATATTCAGCGTGTCTAGTGCTTCCCTTGTGGAGGTACACAAGTCTGATGAAAGTGAAGAGCCCATGGAAACAGATCAGCATGCTAAAGAGGAAGAGGTAATTTTGGGCCCTAATGGCCTGCATTTTTTTTTTAAACTCTTATTTTCTGTCTTAGAATCAATACTATGTATTGGTTCTAAGGCAGAAGAGCAGTAAAGGCTAAGCAATGGGGGTTAAGTAACTTGCCCAGGGTCACCCCGCTAGGAAGTATTTGAGGCCAGTTTTAAACCTAGGACCTTCTGTCTCTAGGCCTGGCTCTCAAACCACTGAGCCATTTAGCTGTGCTGCCGCGTGCCCCCCCCCCCCCCCCCCCCCCCCGTACTTTTTAACTCAGCACAAAAGTAGTAACAGAGTAACAAACTGCCTGGATGATTAGTATTTGACAGATTGTAGTCCTTGGTTAGGATAAATTTTGAATATTTAAACACATTTGGTGTCCCAGAAAAAATAAATGATTCTGATAGGTTTGAAATTTGATTGTTATTTATTCTTTCTTTTAGTTTGCTCTGGTTTTTCTGTTTGAGTGCTTTAGAAGGTTTTGAATGTGTCATTCTATTTATTTCACTTATTTATAACATTCAATTATATCTTGTTGAAACTGGTATGCAGGTGTTATGGGAATTTATAGTATTTTATTTTATTTTATTTTTATTATTTGAGAGAAGGGGTGTTTTCAAGGCTGTCTTTCCTAGTTAAAATTTTATGGAAGTGGTTGAAACCTATCCCATGGTATGTGGAAATTTATCAAAGTCCTCATAAATTTCTTAGATAAGCCAGAAAAGAAGTCAGGGCTTCCCAAGTAATTTAACTCAAGGAAGGGATTATTTTGATATTGATCCTGTAGGCATGTAAATCACCCCTCTGAATCATCATATATATGAACCCTTCAAATGTAGTTTAAGCTGTAACTTAGTTTATAATATAGTCTTATTTAATTAGGTTTGTTGAAATTATGGTTCTGCTTAACCAAATTCATTCAATTTTTATGACATTGAAGGAAGCATTGAATTACTACCATTGTTTTTTAACTTTTATAGCCTAAAAAGAATATATAAGATTTCACTATATAAGAGAATTATTTCAATCAGTCACTTTGATTTAATTTTGTCAGTAAGAAACTTAATTTTTGTTCAGGGTTTATTTTTCTACCCCTCTGAACCTATTCTTAAACATATTAAGACCTAATTTTATGTGTCTGATTTCTACATTGTGGTAGAATTGTTTGGGTGGCAGTTACCACATAAACACAAGCAGGAGGTATTTTTCCCTTAAGACTGACCGTGCCATTTCCATACTCTACATTCCAGGGGTTCCATGTTGCTTCTGCGTTCCTATGGAAACTCTTGTCTTTTGACTTTTTCACATCCTTTCCAACCTTATTCTGGCTTATGTTTTCATCCCAATTATGTGTTTCTTTCTTGTTTCCCCCCATAAACAGCTAGGATCTACTCCCAAACTCTGAATGTGTTTATGTGCATATAGAAGTTTTGTTTTCTCCCTTGGAATAGAAGCTCTTGTTAGTAGGGGTGGTTTGGTTATTTCCACCGTGCCTGGCATGTAGTAGGTGATTATAAGCCGTTAATGGTTTATAGCATATGTATGTAGTGCCTACCTTCAAGTTTTGTGTATCATTATTATTCTGCTTTGCTGTTAATTACTTCCCTATTTCCAGCCCCAGTCTCCAAACAAAAAGTCCAAACTTGAATTATTTAATGATTGCTTTTGAATATAAGGACTTTAAACTTAGTTGGTAAAAGATACATCAACAAATGCTTGAAGTGATATGATTTTATTATAAAAGAATGGGGAGGCAGCAAAACCATTCATCTTGAAAAGTACTCAAATTGAATTTGAACTTTAGTTTTTTTGTTTTGTTTTGTTTTGTTGTTGTTTTAATTTACGTAGTGTTTATAATTGAACTTTGTATCTTGGTAACTAGGTAGCATGTTGTATAGAGAGCCAGGTCTGGAATCAGGAGGACCTAGATCAGGAATATGGGGCTGGGCATGGGGGAGTAATTAACAGTACAGCAAAACAATAATGAATCTCATCTAAGACACTTCCTAGTTGTATGACCATGGGCAAGTCATTTAACCCCATTGGCACTAAGGTTTTTTTTTTTTATTAATTAGGCAGTTTAGAACATTATTCCTTGGTTATAATAATCACATTATTTCCCTCCCTCCCCTTCACCCACCCTTCCCGCAGTCGATGCGCAGTTTCATTGGATATTACTTGTGTCCTTGATCAGAACCTATTTCCATGTTGTTGGTGTTTGCATTAGGATGTTCATTTAGAGACTACATCCCCTGCCATATCCCCTCGACCCATGTATTCAAGCAGTTATTTTTTTTTATCTGTGTTTCTACTCCCACAGTTTTTCCTCTGAATGTGAATAGTGGTTTTTCTCATAGATTTCTCCAAGTTGTTCAGGATCACTGCATTGCCAATAATGGAGAAGTCCACTACATTCGATTGTACCATAGTGTATCAGTTTCTGCGTACAATGTTCTGGTTCTGCTCCTCTCACTCTGCATCAATTCCTGGAGGTTGTTCCAGTTCCCATGGAATTCCTCCAGCTTATTATTTCTTTGAGCACAATAGTATTCCATCACCAACATATACCACAGTTTGTTCAGCCATTCCCCAATTGATGGGCATCCCCTCGTTTTCCAGTTTTGGGCCACCACAAAGAGCGCAGCTATGAATATTTTTGTACATGTCTTTTTCCTTATTATCTCTTTGGGGTACAAAGCCAGCAGTGCTATGACTGGATCAAAGGGCAGTCTTTTATTGCCCTTTGGGCATAGTTCCAAATTGCCCTCCAGAATGGTTGGATCAATTCACAACTCCACCAGCAATGCATTAATGCCCCAACTTTGCCACATCCCCTCCAGCATTCATTACTTTCCTTTGCTGTCATGTTAGCCAATCTGCTAGGTGTGAGGTGATAACCTCAGAGTTGTTTTGATTTGCATCTCTCTGATTATAAGAGATTTAGAACACTTTCATGTGCTTATTAATAGTTTTGATTTCTTTAACTGGAAATTGCCTATTCATGTCCCTTGCCCATTTATCAATTGGAGAATGGCTTGATTTTTTGTACAATTGGTTTAGTTCTTTATAAATTTGGGTAATTAGACCTTTGTCAGAGTTTTGTTATGAAAATTGTTTCCCAATTTGTTGCTTCCCTTCTAATTTTGGATGCATTTGTTTTATTTGTATAAAACCTTTTTAATTTGATGTAATCAAAATTATTGATTTTACATTTTGTGATTTTTTTTCTAGCTCTTGCTTAGTTTTAAAGTCCTTTCCCAACGATCTGACATGTATACTATTCTGTGTTCACCTAATTTGCTTATAGTTTCCTTCTTTATAATCAGATTATTCACCCATTGAGTTTATCTTGGTGTAGGGTGTGAGATGTTGATCCAAACCTAATCTCTCCCATACTGTCTTCTAATTTTTCCAGAAGTTTTTATCAAATAGTGGATTTAGGTCCCTAAAGCTAGGATCTTTGGGCTTATCATAGACTGTCTTGCTGAGGTCATTTACCCCATGTGTATTTCACTGATCCTCCTTTCTATCTCTTAGCCAGTACCAAATTGTTTTGATGACTGCTGCTTTATAGTATAGTTTGAGATCTGGGACTGCAAGGCCTCCTTCCTTTGCATTTTTTTTTCATGATTTCCCTGGATATCCTTATCTTTTGTTCTTCCAAATGAACTTTGTTATGTTTTTTTCTAATTCAATAAGAAAGTTTTTTGGTAGTTCAATGGGTATGGCACTAAATAAGTAAATTAATTTGGGTAGGATTGTCATTTTTATTATGTTAGCTCATCCTACCCATTGATATCTTTTTCTTTATCAAAAGCCCCCACAGAATTTCTCCCAGTGCTATCCCATATACTAAATTATATTTTTAATTATAAAAAAGGATATGAGGAGAGGAAAACAATCAGGAAACACTTCAAGGATTGAAAAAAAATCTGAAAATTTGCAATGTACCACCTTTTCACCTCTGCAAAGGAGTAAGATGGGGGCATCTCATATAGCTCATATATCTCTTCTCTCCAACCATTCTTGTTCTTTATAAACTTGCAGCAGTCTTTTTTTTTAATTCATTTACATTTACATTGTTGTAATCTTTGCATGTATATTGACTTTTTTTTGGTTCTGTGTATGTACATAATTTCAAATTGATTTTAAGAGTGTTTGTTCTATCAACAATGCACTGGTAGAGTGATATACTATCTTTCCACAGTGCCTCCAATATTGATTATTCCCATCTTTTGTTATCTGCCAGTTTGCAGAATATGAGATGAGACCTCCAGTCGTTTTTATATGCTTTGCTCTTATTAGGCAAGAATATAGCCTTTTTTTTTTTATGTGGTAAATAGTGTGTAGTTCTTTCTAAGAGGTTTTTGTTCATGTCCTTTGCTTAGTGGAAAGACTGCTCCACCTGGATTCAGGAAGACTTCGCTTCAGACCCTGCCTTAGACATTTATTAGCTCTGTGACCTTGGGCAAGTCACTTAACTGCCGCCTCAGTTTCCTCATCAAAATGGGGATAGTGATATCACTTATTTCCCATGGTTGTTGTGAGGATAAAATGAGGTATTTTTTTAAAGCCCAAGTGCTATATATATATATATTTTTTTTTACACTTTTTAGCTATTGTTTAATTGTTGGGGAATGGTATGTGGACGTGTATCTGTTAATTATTCATATAGCTTGGATACTAAATCTTTATCAAAGAAATGTGATACAAAGATTTTCCACCCATCTGATTACTTCCCTTATTCTTGGTACACTTACTTTATTGGTACAAAAGCATTTCCATTTCATCTAATCCATAACTTATTTCATCTTTTGTAATTGCCTCTCTTTCTTGTTTGGTAAAGAACATAATCATCCACCCATTTCTATAAAAGGTATATAATCTGCTTCTCTTCTAACTTTCTTATAGTATGATCTTTATGTTAAAGCAGGCCTTCATTTGTAATCTTTGATAAAATGTAGTTTAAGATAGTGATGTCAAACTGATTTTTTACAGCACAGATGTTGACTCAGAAAACCACAGGTTAACATAATCTGTATTGTGTTGTTTTAAGTCTTTACCAGTTACATTTTAATTTGTATGCTGGGTGAGTTTGATACCCTGGTGTAAGGTATTAATGTCTGCCTAATTTTTGTTGATTTCTTTTTGAAGTATATATGTCTCTAGGGGGCAGCTGGGTGGCTCAGTGGATTGAGAGCCACACCTAGAGATGGGAGGTCCTGGGTTCAAATTTGGCCTCAGACACTTCCAGCTTTGTGACTTTGGCCAAATCACGTAACTCCCATTGCCCATTCTTCTGCCTTAGAACCAATACATAGTGTTGATTCTAAGACAGAAGGTGTGTGTTTAAAATATATATATATATTAAAGTATATGTTTCTGACTTGAGTATACATAAAATCTGGTCTCATCTTTTCACAGAAGATGCAGGTAGACCAAGATGAACAGAAAACTGATGAAAACCAGCATCAGATACAAGGGGAAATTAAGACAGAGTCTGAAGAAATGGAGGTATGGATTACATTTTGGATTTGCATGGTTTTGAATTTTCCAAAGCTATATTAGTAATTCTTGTCTGTTTATTTTAAGCTGAAGAATTTTTTTTATGGGTTTTGTAGTTTTACATTAACCGCATACAGCGTTTTCAATCTTGTCTTAGTCCTCAACATTTGGTTAGAATACAAGCCCTTCAAAGAAATTTCAGAATTACTAGAATAGTAATTCACATGACTGGTTAGAATGCTCTTAGTAATGAAAATAACCTACACACACTGTATTTGGGTTTTTAACTGATTTTTCATTAAATGCCTGAATTTTGGAGTCCATTTTGCATTTTGTTAAAAATAATTCCCATCATTTTAGATTTTCATGTAAGTGTAGCTTCTATTTAAACATGAGCATAATTAGTAAAGTTTAAGATTTTTTTCATTTTGAACCTCTACTTTCTGTCAGAACCAATACTGTGTATTGGTTCTAAGACAGGAGAGTGGTAAGGGCTAGGCAGTGGAGGGTTAAGTAACTTGCCTGAGGTTGCACAGCTAGGAAGTGTCTTTGAGGCTAGATATGAAGGACCTCTTGCCTCTAGGCCTGGCTCTCAGTCCACTGAGCCACCTAGCTACCCCCATGAAGTTTACATTTAATTCCATGTGGTATAGATACATGTTTCTAAATAGCTTAAATCCTATTTGGAATTTCTTTAACATTTAATTTTTATTGTAACTGTTAAAGTCTTGAATTTTTTTGTCATCTTGTATTATTTTGTATCCATCTAACATTTAAAAATACTTTGAAGGAATGTCAAAGTAATTACCTTAAGAAAGGAATGTTTGGTATCCAGTTTGATAATAAGTTAATAACCAGTTCTGATAGATGGATTTATTTAGCTATACAAGTCAGCTTTCAAACCAAAATTGTGTTGGTCAAAGAGCTTGTGAGGTAATTTGGTCTTTGCCAGAGGCCATCATACCTTGTGACAAGGTCATGGTGCAAAGCAGACCCCAGAATGAGGGACCTCCACTGATCCCCCTCTGTGACTTCTCCCCAAATTTTCCCCACTAATGGACTTGTTATGATTATTATTCTCTCCCCAATATGAGAGCAAATACTTATAGGATCAATGAATATATACCCTACTTCAAGCCCCCTAGTACCTCAAAAAGATGGCAATTATAGAATTAAAGCTCAAAGATTACTGCCCATGACCCCTCCTTTCTCAAGCACAAGACACACTCCAAGTCCCTACAATAAACACCGGTTAAAAGCTCGAGTACTATAATGAATCTTCTCTTACAGTTACCACACTCCAATGAATTTGTTGAAACAGAAGCCAAGTAGCATTACTAGGCACTTCAAAGTAACACAAGAAAAACAGAACTTGTAAATTGAGGAAAACCCCAAAACTGGTCTTTAAGCCCTCACACCTAGATATGATGATTTTTTTTTGTTCATCTCCCAAGCAATTATGATAGACGGTGAAAGCTGACCAAAAGCACAATGATCCTCTCAGCACGTCAGTGGGTACTAACCTACAAATAGCATTATTTACATTAATCATATCTATCACAAAGTGTTGTAGAAACCTAGTAAATGATCACAGAATTCTTTGTTGTAGTAACATCACAAGAGTATTGTTTAGGTGATTTGATAATATCCAATCAAATTGTAGAGTATCACATGTAGAAAATTGATTGTGTGTCAAAGAAGCATGTTCCAAAAAAACTATATAATAAACGAACCACAATACTGTGGCAGAGCACTGTGTGTGATGCCTGCATATGTAGGTTGAATGCACAGTGTGTCTCCTCTCCTTATTCTGACTGTGACGCCACACCTGGGCAGAGAGCCCCTGAGTCCCCAGAGGGACCGCTGGATAGACCCCTATAGGTCTTTGTCCAGGTGTCTTATTAAGTGAATATCTAATTTACATGTGAACAGCTACTTGTTAGGCAGCAGTAAGATGGCACTTTCTGTCATATCTACTTAGATGTGGTATCCCTTCTTTTTCTATTGTTGCTGAAGATATTTTCTAGCATGAAAAGTAAACGGAGTACGAGGGAAAGCTCTTTGATAAGGGAAAACATTCTTTTATTGAGGCTGTAGGGGTTTTGGGGCAGACTTTATAGTTTTCCAGAAAATTTTCCATAAATTTTGTAATGAAATTATGGTGGAATTCTAATTCATAGATTGATCGTATATATTCTTTCCAGGGGACTTTAGGGATCATTTAGTCTTAAAGCCTACTGAAGTTAGGAATCTTTTTTTTACAATATATTGTAATGTAGATTTAAAAACCTTCTGCAGACTTGGTTTGGGACCTGACTACCTGTAATTTGTCACATTACTTCTAAGGGGAAAATGTATTCCAGTACCAAACAACCATTTTAAATTAAACCTTTTTTCAGATCCCAGATAAAAATTTAAAACAATCTGTCCTTACATGTTTTCTTTTCATTGTTTTTTATTTTGTAGACGTCTCAGCCTGGGTCCAAAGATAAAAAAATGGATCAACCACCTCAAGCAAAGAAGGCAAAAGTTAAAACCACCACTGTGGATCTCCCTATTGAAAATCAATTATTATGGCAGATAGGAAGAGAAATGTTGAATTTATACATTGAAAATGAGGTCATTATTCATGTTTTCTTAATTACAAACTAATGATTTAAAGCTTTGGAACACAAGAGACATTTGAATTTAGTGAGTTATGTGTATTTAACTTGAAGTACAGTAGCTAGTATAGCTCAGCAATATTTCCTGGATCATACAAATTATTTTGTTTTAAGAAATAACTTATAAAATTCAGAGATTTGTGGCAATCCTTTGAAGTGTATTATTAGATTAGCTCTTTATCTTTCTTCAAACTCTCCTTCCAGATCAGATAGTACACAACAGGCATCTTGGTCAGAGTAAGATATCGTGAGCCAGAGAAAGCATTTATTGTTCTGGATTGTAAGCAGCATTTAATGCAATGTATTCTGTTGTGGAACAGTATTAGCATAGACCACCAGTTAATTGTGTTTTTTGTTTTTAATTTTCATGTTTTCTGCTACAGTATTCTTTGCCTATTTTTCTAGTTCTCCATGACATTTACTCCTCCCTCATGTACCAAAATATTTGCATCAAATCTTTTTTGAAATAATGTTATTTTTAAAGAATTCAGAACTAAAAATGCATTTTTTCATCTTTTAATAAAATCATTCTATTGATTGGAAGGATTTAGTTCGGTTAGTTGTTGGAAATGTATGTATCTTCCCCTTCGGTGCATTTTAAAACTCTACCTTTTAACATTCATAATTTGACATTTCTAGTTACTATCTTTCTAATTTATACTTTTCTCAGGGTAAGATGATCATGCAGGATAAGCTGGAAAAGGAAAGAAATGATGCCAAGAATGCAGTGGAAGAATATGTTTATGAAATGAGAGACAAATTAAATGGCCTCTATGAGAAATTTGTTAATGAAGATGTAAGTACTAATTGAGAAATTAACATTTTTTGCCCTTTGAAGCCTCATTGTATGTTTTGCAAGATGATGGAATTTATTCAGAATGAAAATAATTATTTGAATCTATAGAGAAGTGAGTGAAATTGATCAGTTTAGAATTTCATGGAATCATCCAGTTTTTATTATTTAGTTAGAAGATGAAGAATGGTCTCTACCCTCAAGTAATTTACACAACATGTATACAGATAAGTCAGTACAAAATTATGTAAAGAAAATTTGGGACATGGAGAAAAGGATGTTAATGATTGTAGGATTTAGGAAGGAACTCCTGTGGACAATGGCACTTGAACCTGCGTCTTGAATAATCATTGTAATAGCTACTAACGTTTATATAATACCTGCTATGGCCAGACACTGTTATTCATTTTTCAAGTATTGTTTCATCTGATCCTCACAACAACCCTGGGAGGTGTGGGAGGCAAACAGTAGTTAAGTGACTTCCCTGGAGTCACATAGCTAGTGAGGATCTGAAGTCTAGTTTGATTGCAGACCCAGTGTTCTGTCCATTGCATCACTAGTTGTCTCTAGATTCCACGAAGGGAGCTGGTTATTCTGAGAAATACATATAAGGACAGAGTTCATTCCAGGCCTAAGATTGTGAGGATGGTAAGGAATAGGAATAACACAACCTTTGTGTAGAAGCAGGAAAGTGGGAGGTAAGTATATCACATTAGCCTGTTAGAACAGAGAACATATGAGGGGGAAATGTGTGTTGAAGTCTATGAAGATAGACTGAAGTCACTTTGCAAAGGGCACAAAGTACCCAATGTTGAAATTTGTGTTTTATCCTGATGGTAGTAGGAATCTACTGAAATTTCTCAAGCAAGGCTTTTATATAAATAGAGAAAGGGATCATCAAGATTTATCAGATTATTGCAGTGTTGGGAAAGAGGATGGTTAAAAAGGAGTGTGTTGCTGTCAGAAGAAAGAGGAAAACTTAGAAAAGGGATGGGTTGAAGAGAAAGGTAATGAATAGTCTTTTTTTTTTAAAACCCTTACCTTCCATAAGACTTGCCCAGGGTCACACAGCTGGGGGGGGGGGGGATTAAAATGGGTAGGTCTTTGGGGATTAATTAGAGATAGATGATGATGATCAGGAAAAGAGACTAAAGGAGTGGCTAGACAAGTGAGAAGAAAACCAGGCAAGAGTCGTATCACCAAAGCCTAGAGAGCCGAAGTATTATTCAGGTGGGGGAGATGTGGTCAACAAGCATATATTTAGTATCCAGTAGTGTCAAGTGCAGCTAAAGTGAGGTAAGAAGGCTGAATCAAGCTTAAAAAGCCATGGGATCCTATTTGGCCCAATGGAAACAAAATTTTCATATTAGTGATGGGGTCAAGCCAGACTGCAGAGAGTATTAAAGACTGAGAGAGGAGAGGAAGTGGAGGTAGCCAGTAAGTGAATGATTGTTTTTTTCCAGTTTATATGTATTAAATATTTTTTTTTACTTAGGATCGTAACAGTTTTACTTTGAAACTGGAAGATACTGAAAATTGGTTGTATGAAGATGGAGAAGACCAGCCCAAACATGTTTATATTGATAAATTAACAGAATTGAAGGTAACTGTTCTTTGACCAATACAGTAATGCTGTTTGTGTTTTTATTACAATATAATGTAACTACAATAAATTTCAACTAAAACTTCCTGAAATTTGTTACACCATATAAAAGAATTCAGGACATCTTGGATTTCATCCCCACGGGGTTTTGGGTTTCCCAAGTATCCATGTAACCATTATAAAGTAGTTTTATCTATAAAGTACAATGCATAGTATATAACTCATGGTTTCTTGTCTGAATAAAGGTATGATAATAGTGACATTTTTATAGTGCCTTAAGGTTTGCAATTTTTGCAAATATACCATTTTATATATAGCATCTCTGAGAGGCAGGACCGAAGGATTTTGCAGATGAGGAAACCAACGTAGGCAGGTTAAGTGACTTGCCCAGGATCACAGAGCTGGAAGTGTTGAAGTTGAGTTAGAATTTGGGTCTTCCTGACTCCAGGCCTTTATAATGAAAGAGAAAATGTAGTAACGTAGACTAATGCTTGTTTTCAAGTTATTTTCTTTTTAACCTACACAAATTCATTTTAACAACAAAAGCAAGGGGGCAGTTGGGTGGCTCAGAGGATTGAGAGCCAGGCCTAGAGACAGGTCTTAAGTTCAAATGTGACTCACTTCCTAGCTGTGTGACCTTGGGCAAGTCACTTAATCCCCATTGCCTAGCCTTTACCACTCTTCTGCCTTGGAACCAGTACACCGAGTTGATTCTAAGGAAGAAGGTAAGGGTTTTTTAAAAAAAGAACAAAGGCAACCAGTGATAGTTACATGACATAACATCAGGAAATTCAATGATAACACAAACATATTTGGCATCAGCAAGTGTAGTTGTACTAAAAACAAGTTTCTCATATAATTGAATATTGGAAAAAATTCCCTAACCTGATGCTTAAAGGATCTGGCGATTAACATTAATGAGAATTTTAGAAATTTTTAAAGAGTTAAGTTCTAATTTTGTGCAATGAGGAGAATAGAATTTTTGTATAACATGGAATAAGGAAAACATTTATGTCAAATCAGGTATTAATTTATTATTACAGCATTTACTGGATGCCAGGCACTATGCCAAGCCCTCTAAGACCCTACTGACCCGTATCTTAGTTTCCTGGCTTTCTCCTTTTTGGCAGGATTGGGTGTTCTGTCATTTGTCTTAGGAATTCCTCAGCATGACTACTGTGCTTGGTAGAGATGACCCCCAGAGAGGAAGGGGAAGCAATGCAGAGATGATTGAGAGGAGCAGTCTCGAAGTTGACTCATGTTGCTTAGACTTGGGAAGAAATGATTATCCCCATATCATATATGAGTTAATTATGCTTGTTCCAAATATATGACAATTTGTATGTTTCAGTATTATATATATAACAACAACAACAAATTCCAGTTACCCTGAAACTATCCTAATAATGCACCATGTTTCTTTTCACTTAGAACCTGGGTCAACCTATTAAAAATCGGTTCCAGGAATCTGAAGAAAGACCAAAGGCATTTGAAGAGCTGGGGAAACAAATCCAAATGTTTATGAAAATAATTGACTCTTTCAGAAACAAGGTATCTATTTTCTTCTCCTTTTACTTTTGCAAGGGTAATTTTGAGGTGTTGAAATTTTTTCTTGTTTTCTTCTATGAGTATTACTTATGTTACAAAAAATGTCATTTAGGTTTTTAATGCTCATTCCTTTTTTAAGGTTTTCTTAGACTACCCCAAAAGGAATTCTCTCACTGCATGATATTCTTCAATATCATGCCTATTTTTATATATAAGGAGAAGTTGGCACAGAGATGAGGTAGATTTGATCTGGGTTACATAGTTAGTACATTTGAAGAACCTGAACTCCAACCCAGGGCTTCTGGCATTGAGTCTCATTGTCCTTACCACTCAAGTGCTCTACATATGCTCTAATTGCTGGATATTTTAATGTTCCCTCCACTCCCACTTGTAGGCAGTACAGTGTATATTTATGAAAATAATAGCTAGTATTTGTTTAGCACCTACTACATTCTGGTAACTTTACAGATTTGACTCATTTAACTCATTTGATCCTCACAACATCCCTGGAAGGTAAATGCTTTTATTATCCACATTTTGTAGTAAAGTAAACCGAGGTAGGCAAGGGTAGGTTAAGCTCCTTGCTCAAGTTCATAGCTAATAAGTTTCTGAGGATAGATTTAAACTTGAGTCTTCCTGACTCCAGGCTCAGCGCTGCCCCAACAAACTGAATGTACAGGGCCTCCCCCCCCCCCCCCCCCCCAATTTCCCATATTTATTAATAGTTATTTAGCTGCTTAATAATTGTTAATTCCTAATATTACACAGTACAATAAGTACCTTTCTTGGATTTCTTCTTTTTTTTTAAACCCTTACCTTCCATCTTGGAGTCAATCCTGTGTATTGGCTCCAAGGCAGAAGAGTGGTAAGGGCTAGGCAATGGGGGTCAAGTGACTTGCCCAGGGTCACACAGCTAGGAAGTGTCTGAGGCCAGATTTGAACCTAGGACCTCCCGTCTCCAGGACTGGCTCTCAATCCACTGAGCTACCCAGCTGCCCCCTCTTGGATTTCTTGAGTGGCTTTTTTAAGGATAAAATTTTGTTCTTAATACGTTTGGTTTTATTCTTCAACTCCTTATATCAACATCCTTTTTTAAAAAACAGTTAAAAATTTTAATGAAAAATGTGTCCTAACAAAACGGTATCAGGGAATTTTTCTTTAATGGCATTTGAAAGCACCTAATTTATATTTATTGTGTATTAATGAAGGTGCTTAATTTTCTGAGTGATTTGTGTTTTGGGAGAGGGAAACATCGTACGGCAGCTGACTTGACTTATTGATGAATTTTTCATCCTGTTATAGGAAGAACAGTATGACCATTTGGATGAAGCAGATGTGTTGAAAGTTGAAAAGAGCACTAATGAAGTAATGGAATGGATGAACAGCAAGCTAAATCTTCAAAATAAACAAAGTCTTACTATGGATCCAATCATAAAGACAAAGGATATTGAAGCAAAAATTAAAGTAATTTACTATCTCACATGTTTATTACTGTATCACCATTTATGTAGTCAAATTACATGACTCAAAGTTGTTCTTGAGTATAATTTAGAGAGCAGCATTTAAGTCATCTTAATATATAAAACTTAAGATAAAATATGACCAATTGCCATTTCTTCAGATTGTTGATCTAGGCTCAGTGAACCAGCGGAGGTCATCTATTTGACTTCTTCAGAAGATGAGTAAACTGAGACTTAGAAAAGTTAAATAATTTGCCCAGACTTCCACAAGTAGTAAACATCAGAGATGGGACTGATATAAAATAAATAGTTTCTTGGTTAATTCATCCAAAAAAATTCAACAATTTTGTCTCTTTTTTAGGAACTTACAAGCATTTGTAACCCTGTAGTTACAAAACCTAGACCCAAAGTGGAGCTTCCAAAAGATGACGAAAATGTGGAACAGAATGGACCAGTAGAAGGACAAAATGATAGCCACAGAGGGGGTCAGTCCACTGAACAGAATATAGATCCAAGCGCCTCCCCAGGTTCTGAGAAGAAACTTCCTGAAATGGACATTGATTAATTCGAGTACTTGTTTATATTAAAGCCCACTTATCATAAAGCTTTAAGTTGTCAACTTTGTTCTGAATAGCAAAGAGCAGATTGATATTGCAAGTTCTTTATAGAGTTTGTTTTTAGTTTTTTCTTTTGAAGGGAAATCCATGTATTGAATATGAAAACTGCAAAATGTGTCAATACACCATTCAATGTATTGTCTGTTTTCCTCATGGTTCTTATGTTATGCATATTTACTTTGAATTTCCTGAAGCAGCATTTCCTTTTTTATTTTTTACATTTTATCAGATTGAAGAAATTTATTATGGAGATCTAGACCAGAGAACTGTAATTAGTTGGAAAGCAAGTTTGTTAAGATGCTCTGTGGCAAAAATCTTACGGGTGTAATTGTATTTTAAATGTTGTTGGAGGTGGGAAGGAGGGATACTTAGAAAAGCATGGCTTTCTGAGGGTTTTCTGCAGTACAGAGAGTGGCAGAGCCCTAACTCTTTCTTTGCTTGTATATTAAGACATTCTTTAAATGGACAGATTCCCTCATAGTAAGTGCCATATATGGTAATCTATTTGGAATTTAAATTAAATTAGTGGAGACATATTTAAATCAAGTTTTTAGACCTGAAAGATGCTTCTGAAGCTATGTTGTATGTCCCAAACACCAAAGTTTAAGCAATCTTTAATGGATCTATAATATCATGGGTGAAATGTTTTCCTGAACTTAGTAGCTATGAAGTAGGCTGTAGATCAAGGTAAACACACCCAAGAACTTTACATTTTGGTCTGTTCAGGTTGAGCTGTATTCTTAGATGGTCATTTTAACGCAAATAATGTCTGTATTGGGAGGTGCTGCTTAACCTTCAGGGTTGAGGGGGAAATTTCCTAGTAAGATGAGAGTTGCAAATTTCTTAAGCTCAGACACACACTGGCTATTACCATAGAATGATATCTTATGATAAATCTGCAAATAACTCATTTGTGTGTTTTGAATCAAATAGATGCAAAACTATACAAAAAGTTAATAAGAAATAAATACACTGGATTATACTGCATGAGTTTTAAATTGGTGTAGAATAGATACAATGGAAACCTTTGATATTTTCTTGGTTGTTGGACTTCAGAATTTTGCACTAAAGCAATGATTTCCAACTTTTATACTATGGAGCTCCCCCCCCCCCCGTATTTTTTATGGACCCCATCTGTACCCCCAATATAATGAGTTAAAAAAAAAAAACAGCTTAAAAACAACTATAAATTCAATGAAACTTTGAATTCCTATTTCCTTCACAACAGTATCTGCATTTATAAAGCAGTAATCTGTTCACATGTGAGACATTCACCCTACAGACAATGTTATTATTGCTTAGGATGTTTAATAAGATGGGCATCTCACAGTAGCTTTGAAGGATCCTTTACCCACAGCCTGGGGACTGTTGCTAAGGTGGGATCCTTGTTGTCTTTTTAAAATACCCAGTGAGAGATAGTAGACATGGGGAAACCATAGGAACTGTCTTGTCATCAATAGCTTTTTTTGGGTGATGAAACTAACAACCCTCTTAGTGGCTCTTATAAATAAATAATAACATATAGAACTTGAAGACTAATAAGACAAACCTTAATTAAAATACATTGCCAATAATTCCACATATGTTTGAGGCATACAGCTTATCTGTGGCATAATGGGATCATAGCATTAGAGTTAGAAGTCGTCTAGTCCATCTTAACCCTTTTTTAAAATGAGGAAACACATATGAGAGAGCTGATGACCAAGGTTAAACAGGCAAAAAGTGGCAATATGTTTTAAAACCTATGCCCTTTAACTTAAAATCCCATTACCTTTATCTTGCTTTACACAGGATTCAGATATCTGGATTGTTCCTCCAATCCCATTCTGAGGAAATGTGTTGTGTGAGCTGAAGAACTGGTATTGATAGCATCTGGTGTGCCACTCCTTGTTAAACTTAATACAGGATCAAAGTTCTAAAGTATGATGGATGTAAGGAATTTGGGACAAGACAAAAGAGCCAAGACACTGAAAAAGCAGAGCCTATAGGAAAAAGTAGAGGGTGCTGAAAAATCTGTATCCATCCTACCCATTAGGGACCACATCAGCTTACAGGCAGATATGGTAATTGTCCATTTAAAATTACACACGGGGGCAGCTGGGTAGCTCAGTGGATTGAGAGCTAGGCCTAGAGATGGGAGGTCCTAGGTTCAAATTTGGCCTCAGACACTTCCCAGCTGTGTGATCCTGGGCAAGTCACTTGACCCCCATTGCCTAGCCCTTACCACTCTTCTGCCTTGGAGCCAATACACAGTATTGACTCCAAGATGGAAGGGAAGGGTTTAAATAAATAAATAAAATAAAATTACACAAACCTTTCACTACTGGGGACTTGGATAGTTTGAAAACTAGGATGCCCAAATATTTGTGGTCCATTTAAAGTAACCAAAGAATTTAAACTGCTATCCGCCTATTTGACCCAACTTTCTAGGATTTAGAGATTTTGACAGAATTGTTTACCCCTAGGGAGAAAGGCCAATTTATACAAGAGACAAGGAATAACCCAAATCTTATATCCTGGCTTGAGCAGTCGATTGACTTAGAACTGTCCAATAATCAAAATTTATATCTAAGAAGGGCAAGAGAAGACTTGGTTGAAGCAATGAAAACGTTTGCAAAAAAGACTAGATAGTTGGGGTAAACTGAGGCAGGAAACAGGAGAGCACCCATCTATCTTGACAGGGTCATCGAGGCAGCTTAAAATACCTTAGACTTCCAAAATTTAAATGATAACAATATACAATATATGAGACAATTTGTAAAGGGAAGTAGCATGCCCCTAAAGACATACTTTTGCTTACACTGTCCAAATTGGGAAGAGCTTAGCCTTGAGGACTTGAGAAAAACTATAAGGCATTGGGGACAGGGGATATAGGAAATGTTTGTAATAGGGAATGGAGGAGATGAAGGGACAGAAGGAATATGGAGGGCTAAGGTAATGAGGTAATGGGAGAGATAACCTCTGTGGCTGAGAGATGACCTTTGTATTCTCCTTTTCCTTCACCCTCAACCCACAAGAGAGGTACCTCTGAGCATGTTAAAGCATGGATGACCAGGGTCAGAGGCTCAATGAGTAGAATTCTGGGGAATAACTTGGCTGGTAATTGAAACCCCAGAAGTCCCACTTGTCTGGCAGCCTGGCTATCCCTGTTAGCTTTTGTTTAGCCAAAGCTAAATGACTAGCCTAGTTCACCACCCTTTCTTTCTTTGTTCTATGATTTGAATCTTGACTGTGTGTTTCTTCAATATAAAGTTGTTTAATAATTCAAATAATAAAAGGGATAGGTTTATGGGAGTAGGAAACCCTATAGATTGTGCCTCAGCTTCTCTAATCCCTGTCACTATCCTAACCTAAACATATCAAGTGGCCTTGGGAAGGTCAAGGAATGGGAAGGGCCTTTGTTGTGACCCCATGAAGTTCAAGGAATCAACCCCTTTCAGCAGCAGTTGTTCTTTTACTTTTTGGGATTGATCATCTAAAGATGTCAGGTTTCTTCTCTCTTCGGGGTTCAGGAAATGGAGGCAAGGCTTTGTCATCACAGGTTGAGATCTAGAGCTCTGGTCCTAGCTCTTGACTCTACAGAATTCACAGGGCGAAGACCTTTTCAGCAGTTTGTCCCACAAGCCTCTTCTACTTCAACTGCCACTCCCTCTCCCAGCATATTCGAAATACGCTTGAGTCTCAGTCTTCCTTTCCAAACTGGGCTCTAGTGATCAGCCAGTCTGAAAAAAAATTTGAGGAGATGGTTGAATCTGCTCAGGGGCTGAATAGCTTTAGAATGTTGGGAGGAATTCTAAGAGATGAATTCAGAACAGGTTAGTAGGAACATTTTTAAGGTGGTTAAGAATTGGCTTTGTGTAGTTGATCTGATGGGGCACTGTTATTGTAAACTTTAAATTCCTCCACCGTACTTTAGGGGAAGATAAAGTTGTAATCTCCTGATTGAACAATTAAGGTACTTAGTTCTCACCTTATAGTGAAGCTAGAACTTTAAGTGGAAGTCTATTTTTAGATCTTAATACAAAAAGGTGTTAAGTAACTATAAAGGTTAAATTAATCACAAAAAGGTCAAGTATCAATACAAAAAGATGTTAAGTAACTATAAAGGTTAAATCTCAAAAAGGTCAAGTAACTAATAAAAGGTGAACTTAACAAAGAAGTGTTATGTAACTCAAAAGATAGAATCAAATCGAAGGTGAGAACTAAAAGTATGGGCAGTCCTGGGGGAAAAAAAAAAGCCTTTAATGTGATTGGTAGATGTGAAAATTTAGAGGAGGAGACACAAGGGTGATATTTGGCTCCCTTGCTGTCTCCTATTTCCTTATTGGCAAGAGATCCTTATTGGGGGTGGAGAGTTAGCTGAGAGCAGCATGTGTAGCCTTCCAGCATTTTAGTGTGACTACAAGCTATTTGTCCTGTTCAGTGGTGAGTTTCTGAATGAGTTTCCTCCTTTACTTTCCAACTTTATCCTCTTAAAAGCCTCTAATCTTCTTCAGAGACCTAGAGGCGGGGATTTAAAACTCACCCTGGCATAAGCCAGGCAGGAGAAATCCTATATCCTCTTCCCTCCTTAAATTTCTTCCCTCTATATTAATTAAATTACCATAAAATTCCAGACTGACTTGGGTATTTTATTTGGGAATTCCCCTGGAGACCAATTAAATCTAGATTTTAAGTCACAACTCAAAAATTATCTAACATTATAAGGGGAGGAAGGGAATAAGCATTAAGTGCTACTATGTCTTTGTACTTTACAAACAACTCATGATCTTCACAGTAACTTTATGAAGTAGATACTATTCTTATTTTACAATTGAAGGAAAAAGCTGACAAGTTAATGGCTTGTCCTGAATTGCACAACTAATAAGTACCTGTGGCTGGATTTGTGTAGAAACCAGCTCATACATAAAATTCTTGTATGGGTTTGAATCACCTGTAGAGGGAAGTTGAACACTGGAAAGCAAAGGATTAAACTTATAGACTAGAAAGGATGAGACATAAGAATCAGAAAAACAAGAAACAGAAATGTGGTGAAATCAGGTCAGCCATTCAGCTTCTCAGATGCTGGGAGGTTCTTAAGTGACTGAGCTGAACTGCCTTTATTAAGTAAAGTAGGAATGGGGGGTTGTGGGATGTCAATCAAATACAGGTGTCATGGCAGAAATATTAGCATCATATTGGCAATCAACAACAAGACAATGGTATAGCCTATGCCCAGACCAGAAGCTCATTTGAAAAACCTACTTCCTTCTATCACACTGTCATTCAGATACTGAGTGTAGGTCTTTGACATTACAAAGAAGCTATTGAAATTGCTTGCCAGCCTTCCCAACTGGAGACTAGGGAGAAGTTTGAATTCCACCAAATTTGAGTCCCATTCAAGAATTCAGTAATTAATCGTAAAAAATTAGAAATATATCCATAAGTCTGGTCCATGAGCACTTTGCTCGTTAGAGTCCGCTTTTGAATATATTTTTAATACTTTCATGATTTGTTATACCTGAAACCTTGCAATTTGGACTTGGGTCTTCTCGACTGCAGGCCCAGTACTCTGTCCACTATGCTGTCTAAACTGCCACAGAGGAGAGGCAATCTGATATGGGTACAGGTGTGAAAGATATGCTTAGTGATGGGGCATTGACTGAGGCAGCAACTTGGAGGTTGGGTAAAGCCCATAATGGAGAGATAGGCTTATTACTTCAGACAGATGTGTTTTGAAAAGTATAAGAAAATAGGATTGAGGGAAATAAACAATCATAATTGAAAGGGATGGAACTGAAATCATATCAAATGGGGTGGGGGGCAATAGATTAGAAGGCAGAATAAGGCTCATAATTTTTGAAACCTAAAGATGCACATAGAGTTTAAATTTGGGACTGGATCAAAATGTTTTGCTCCTGTTGATCACAAGGGAAGGGGAGGGTAGCAATCAAGATCTTGGACAAAAGTGGCAACAAAATCGGACCTGAACGTAAAATAGAAACAATGTGTTGAAAGGTACTGTGGATGATATATTAATCCTAAACGTGTACCAAATGGCATAGAATCTAAATGCTAAAAAGAAAAATTTCAAATCAAATAGAATAGTGGAGTATGTCAGTGTATCCTTTTTAGACCAAGTTAAATCATTACTTAATTTGCAGAAATTTTTGCCTAATTTATATGTCAATGTGACTGACAAGTGAAATGAATGGATCAATGTTTTTAAAAATGTTAAATGTTCTTGATTAACAGAAAATAGCTTTAATCTTCCAAAATGGAGTAAGCCATAAATCAGCTCCCAAATCAAATAAAACCCTGGTCCCAGGAAGATTTACTAGCAAATAATATCAAACATTCAAAGAATCATTCCAGTGTTATATATGAATTAGTAGAAGAATCAAGAATACTACTAAATTTCTTCTATGGTAAAAATAGATTTTTTTTAAACCTTTACCTTCTCTCTTAGACTTAATACTGTGTATTGGTTCCAAGGCAGAAGAGTGGTAAGGGCTAGACAGTGGGGGTTTAGTGACTTGCCCAGGGTCACACAGCTAGGAAGTGTCTTAAAGTCAGATTTGAACCTAGCACTTCCCGTCTCTAGGCCTGGCTCTGAATCTACTGAGCCACCCAGATGCCCCTGATAAAAATTGGGTTTTGAAACCTAAATTGGGGAAATAGCATGAAGAAAATCATAGACCAAAATTCCTAATTGGTCATTGTAAATAAAGTTTAAGGATAGTATAACATACAAAGATTGTATACTAAGATCAAGTTGGATTTATACCTGGAATGTAGGATTGGTTCAATGTAAGGAAAAATATCAATAGACTTAGTAAGAAAAACAACGAAACCATAAGATATCAATAGGTGCTGAAAAGCTTAATAGGAACAAATCTTTATTTAAAGTATTAAAAGTAATTTAAAGCCAAGAATAAATATAATAGAGAAAAGTAAGAGGCCTTTCCAGTGAGATTGGGGGTAAAGGAAAGCTCTCCATTATCCCTATTACTATTTGACATATTGCAAAAATGTTAATGATAGCAATATGACAAGAAAAGAAAATAATTATTTTTTGGAGATGATTTGAGGTTTTACTTGGAAAACTCAAATTTTTTTGGACTCTAATATGAATTTTAAAAGCCAACTAAAATTAAGTGTAATTAGCCAGTAAAATTGCAAGATAGAAAATAAACCTGTAAATCATAAATATTTCTTTAACACCAAAATCTTCCCAGCAAGAACACAGAGACGGAGAAATTTCAGTGAAAATAACTTTAAAATATATAAAATATTTGGAAGTCTATCTGCTGAAACACAGGAAGTGTACAAATATAACTACAAAAAAATCCTACATAGAGACATCTAAATGATTGCAGAATAGTAATTTGCTCATTAGTAGGCTGAACCAATATAGAAAAAAAGACGTTCCATATCAAACTACCAAATAGTTGCTTTATAGAGTTAGAAAAAGATGAGTCACCTAGAGGAACCAAGAATCTCAAGAGAAATGCGCGCGCGCGCTCGTGTGTGTGTGTGTGTGTGTGTGTGTGTGTGTGTGTGTGTGTGTGTGTGTGTGTGTGTGTGTGTATATAAATATTTTTAAGTGGGAAGGAAGGAAGACTAGAAGTATCATATCTCTCACTGTACTACAAAGCATTACAATGATAATAGTTACAAAAGAGGGAAGTCAACCAATGAAACAGATTAGATTCAAAATATACAAGAAAATGAACCCTATAGCATAGTGCTTGATAAACCCAAAGATCCCTCAGGGTGAGAACTATTTTTTGACAAAAACTGCTAGGAAAACTGGAAATCAATCTGGCAGAAACATCTCACTCTGTGTCCCAAGATAAGCTCCACATTGGTACTAGACTTAAAGAATGACATAAAAAATTAGAGGAACAAGGAATAAATTATTTTTCAGATCAGTAAATACAAGAGTTCAAGAGGATCACAAAAAGAAAATGGAAAGTTTTTATGGTTTTTAAAATACTAAACAAAGCTAATGCAGCTAAAATTAGAAGAGAAACAAGTAAGAAAAATCTCTGATGAATATTTCAGATTTGTAGGGAACTTATTCAAATTTATAAGGACAAAAATCTTTTCTCTAATTGATGAATGATGAAAGGATTGGAACAGGCAGTTTTCAGAGTAATAAATCTAAGCTATCAATAGCCAGATGGGAGGAGAAGGAGAAATACAAAATCACTAATAATTAGAGAAATATATATTAAAGCAACTCTGAGATTCTACCTTATACCTATTGGATTAGCAAAGTTGAAATAGTTATTATTGAAAGGGTAATAGGAAAATAGGTACATTAATGCATTATTCACAGAGCTATAAATTGCTCCTAACATTCTTTAAGACATTTTGGAGCTGTGCCCCCAGTTAGTAAACTGCATGTTCTTGGAACCAATGATATTAGGTTTATGCCCCCAAAGAAGTTAAACAAAAAATACAAGGATCTATCTATCTAAAAACAATTTTACCGGGTTTTTTTTTTTGAAGGTGACAACAGTGGGAAACTAAGAGGTGCCCATGAATTGAGTATAACCGAACAAATTATAACATGAATATAATTGATACTATTGTGTTGTAAGAAATGATGAAAGCAGTGGTTTCAAAGAAACCTAGGACAGCTTATACAATAACTACACTAAAGCAAAGACGTTTAATGACAAAAAGATTTAGTAACTGACACAATAACCAATCGTGTCCTACAATGAGACATGCTATCCACCTCCTGACTTACAGGTGACTTGAAGAGTGAAGATTAAGAAATACATTTATCAGACATGGCCAAAGCAAGAATTTGTTTTGTGGGGCAGCTGGGTAGCTCAGTGGATTGAGAGCTAGCCCTACAGACAGGAGGTCCTAGGGTCAAATCTGGCCTCAGACACTTCCCAGTTGTGTGACCCTGGGCAAGTCACTTGACCCCCATTGCCTAGCCCTTACTACTCTTCTGCCTTGGAAGGTAAGGGTTTAAAAAGAAAAAAAAAAGAATTTGTTTTGTTTGAGAAGGCATATTTGTTATAGCAATCTTTTTCTTTGTCAATCCAGCAGTCAGATGAGGAACTAAAGTGTTGAATGTGTTAAATGATTAAAAAAATAAGCTGCACATAACAGAAATTCATAGTTTCATATATAATCTTCTGTTCCTTATATATGGAAATGTTTCTGTTGGGGGAAGGGAAGAGATACAGAAAGAAATTTAGGCACTGTAATAACAGAAGATGCCAATAAGAATTTATTTTTCAAAATAAACAAGGGAGGGAGCAACTAGGTGACTCAGTGGTTTGAGAGCCAAGTCTAGAGACAGGAGGTTCTGGCTTTAAATCTGGTCTCAGACGTTTTCTAGCTGTGTGACCATGGATAATCCACAATCCCAGTTGCCTAGTCCTTGCCACTCTTCTGTCTTAGAACTGATACTAAAACGGAAGGTAAGAGTTAAAAAAAAAACCAACCAACTATCTTTTTTCTTCTTATCTCCCTGGGAGTTAAAATTAAGCCCAGGGTGATTCAGTCAGTCACAGGTTTCAAAATAAATCTGATCACAGAGGCCCTTTAAAGGATCATCCTCATGACTCCCACAGCCACTTCAATTCAGGCCCCCATCACCTTTCACTCAGATTATTGCAATGATCTTCTATTTGTTCTCCCAGCCTCCTCTCTCCCCACACCTCCTCATTGCTGCCAGAGTGATTTTCCTTGGACAGAGATCTGACCATTTGACTTTCTTAATCAACAAATTTCAGTGGCTCCCTATTGCTTCTAGGATAGAATATAAACTTTATTCAGCTATTAAGGTCCCTCACAACCTGTCCCCAAAATGTTTGTAACCTAAGTTCCATGGGTGGGATTCACTCCTGAGTTACATATCTTTTGTGAAGATTAAATTTAACTCTCCCCTAATTATAACAATGAACTTAATTAACTCTCCCCGAATGTGAAGATTAAATTGTAACCCCAGAGTATTTTTTAGAACACCATACTTAGAGTATGGAGATCTGCCCATTTTTAGATTTAATCACCAAAAGTGTAAACATCCCACTTAATCATTGAGTGGGAGATCTGTGACCCACATGTGGGATAGTGGGTGATGAATCAGAATTGACTGCTTTCTGGGCAGTCCTAGAGCAGAGCATCAACTGTGATTGATAGACGTAAAATTAGGGGAAGACACAGGAAGTGACAAGAGAAAATGTCTTTAAAAGGGAGTGACAATTTCCTGAAGGGTTCAATTCTTCATGCTTTTGAGTTGAGGCTGGTGAAGAGGGGCAGAAGGATCTGCTGACTGGACCTGAGACCCTGTTCCTTTAGACTGATACTTGGTGAGTGAAAAGCTGACTCTTAACTGCTGGATATTCAGAAGAGACTAACCTCAGGAGAGACCTATCCTCTTGAGAGAGATTCCCTGCATCCCCAGGGCCTTGGCCCTTGTAGGTAAGAACTCATTCTCCCTGCCCAGGGGTCAGGAGTAAATTACTTAGTGTTTAGGCTAGATATCTTCTCATCTCTTCTCTCGGATTTTTTACTTCACTCTTTCTACATTTTGTAAATAAATTGTAAATAAAATCTCTTTGGAATTAAATAAATTCCTGGGGACCATACTCTTAAATAATCAAGTCCAACCCTTTTAAAATTATCCCCATTTCCCCCTTACACTTTCTAGCAACATTCATTGTATAATAAACCTCCTCTTGTTCTCTACCCTCCAATCAAACCAATCTTTTCTTTCTACTTCTCCCATTGCCCTTCTTGCATCTCCTGTCTTTGTGCCCTAGACTTAAATGTCCTCTTTCTCTCCACTTCATAGAACCCTTTTCTTCCTTTAATTTGTTCTCTTTCAAGTTTTTTGATTTGCATGTCCAATTCATTGACCTCTGCCCTCCCTAATTTGTTAATATATGAACTCAAGGATATAAATTTCCCCCTGAGTACTGCTTGGGCTGCATCCCATAGATTTTGAAAGGATGTCTCATCATTGTCATTTTCTTCAATGAAATTATTAATTGTTTCTATGATTTGTTCTTTAACCAATTTTGGAGAATCATATTGCTTAATTTCCAGTTAATTTTTGATTTTCCTCTCTATGTACCCTTATAATTATTATTTTCACTGCATTGTGACCTGAGAAGGTTGAATTTATTTTTGCTCTTTTGCACTTGTTTGCAATGTTTTTAATGCCCTAGTACATGGTCAATCTTTGTGAATGTACCATGTGCTGCTGAAAAGAAGGTCTATTACTTTTTGTCCCTATTTATTTTTCTCCATATATCTACTAACTCTAATTTTTCTAAGATTTAATTCACTTATCTTACCTCTTATTTATTTTTTGGTTTGATTTATCTAGTTCTAATAGAGGAAGGTTCAGGTCTCCCACTAGTATAGTTTTTCTATCTATTTTATCCTTGAGCTCCACTAGTTTCTCCTTTAGAAATCTGGATGCTATGTCATTTGGTGCATACATGTTGAGTACTGATATTTCCTCATTGTATATACTAGCTTTTATCCGGATGTAATCCCTATCTCTTTTGACTAGATCTATTTTTACTTTGGCTTTGTCAGATATCATGATTGTGACTCCTGCCTTCTTTTTCTCAGTTGATGCCCAATAGATTTGGTTTCATCCTCTTACTTTTACCCTATGTGTGTCTACCTTCCTCATGTGTGTTTCTTGTAGACAGCATATGGTAGGGTTTTGGTTTTTAATCCACTCTGCTATTTGCTTGTAATTTATGGGTGAGTTCATTCCATTCACATTCAGAGTTATGATTACCAGCTGTATATTTCCCAACATTTTGATTTCCACTCCTAGTCCTATCCTTTCTGCTTTCACTATTTCTTTTTCTTCCTTTAAGACAGAACTTAATCATCATTTCTTCATGAATCTTTTTTTTACCCCCCCCCCAACTGCAAATGCCCTCTTTATCTTATTCTTCATGTTCTTGTACTTATTTAGTCCTTTTTTAGTTGTGTCTGCCTCTTTGTGACCCTGTTTGGGGTTTTCTTGGCAAAGAGAGTGCAGTGGTTTGCCATTTCCTTCTCCAGCTTATTTTACAGATGAGGAAATCAAGGTAACTAGCTGTATATTCTTATGTATATACTTATTGTATCCTCCATTAGAATGTAAGCTCCTTGATGGGAAATATAGATTCATTCCTTGTATGAAGGCCCTAGTGCCCAATACTGTGTCTGGCAAAAAGTAGGTGCTTAATAAATGCTTATGGGTTGATTAATTGATTATGGAAGTAGGATTTAGTGATTGGTTGGATATTTGTTTATTTTTTATTTGTTTTTAATTTTTAAATTAAATTTTTAATTTTTTCCATGGTCACATGGTTCTTGTTTTTTCCCTCTCCACTCCTGGAGTTGACAAGGAATTCCATTGGGTTATACATATATTATCACTCAAGTCCTATTTCCATATTATTCATTTTTGTAATAGAGTAATCTTTTAAAACCAAACCTCCAAATCACATACCCATATAAACAAGTGATCAAACTGTTGTTTTTCTTCTGTGTTTCTGCTCCCACAGTTCTTCCTCTGTATATGGATAGTGTTCTTTCTCATAAGTCCCTCAGAATTGTCCTGGATCATTGCATTGCTGCTAGTAGTAAAATCCATTACATTGGATTGTTCCACAATGTTTTAGTTACTGTGTACAATGTTCTTTTGGTTCTGCTCATTTCACTTCCCATCAGTTCATGGAGATCTTTCTAGTTCATATAGAAATCAAGCAGTTCATTATTCCTTATAGCACAATAGTATTCCATCACCAATAGATACCACGATTTGTTCAGCCATTCCCCAATCAAAGGGCATCCTCTCATTTTCCAATTATTTGCCACCACAAAGAGTGCAGCTATGAATATTTTTGTACAATCATTTTTCATTATTATCTCTTTGGAATACAAATCTAGCAGTGGTATTACTGTTATATTAAAAACTGTTAGAGGGAAGGTTTTAGGGAAAGGTTTCAGGGAAGGGTAACAGAAGATAACACTAATAAAATAAACAACAGGGGTATATTTAATTAAAAGGATAAAGGGAATTGAAGGGGATTTAGGGAAGTACTACTTCTATTACCCCACCCAGATATTAAACTTAAAAAACCTTAACTTAACTAAAACTAAACTACAAGGGGTTAGTAAAGTCCACAGGGCCAGATTCTTACAAACTCCAGATGGTTGGGTCAAACAGCAGACTTGAGATGTAGTGTCTTCACAAAGGAGAAGGTTCTCACCATTCACATTGTCCACCAATGTGAAGGGGAACACTCAACTCAACCTTACTTGATAACCCAAAGTCCTTGGCAGTTCCTCAATTGGTTTCTTCAGGGAGATCACTAGGCACACCTTCCAGTCTGATTAGCTTGAGAGAAAAGAGCCTTTCCAACTGCCTTAGAATCCTGACCCAGCCAAGCTCTGTGGGATTTTGATCTTTCACCATCCCAGGCTGCCAGCCTGCATTGCTATGCCCTGCTAGAAATCCTTTCCTACATTACTGAATCATTGTTTTACAGCCCTTTGGCCATAGTTCCAAATTGCCCTCCAGAATGGTTGTATCAGTTCACAACTCCCCTAAAAATGCATTAGCATCTGAATTTTGCCACACCCCCTCCAACATTTGTCATTTTCCCTTACTATCATATTGGCCAATTTGATAGGTATGAGGAAATACCTCAACATTGTCGATACCTTGAGGATCCCTTCCCCACAAAGAGATTTGATTAGGTGAGTTACAGCTATCAATATTTATAATAATGGAAATTATTATTGTTAAAAAAAGTTAGCATTTAAACAGCACTTTAACATTTGCATAGTGCTTTATATATGTTAACTTATTTGAACAGTTAGTATTATTATGGAAAGAGATTTGACCTTGTAGACCCCTGAAAGTGTACCTCTAGGAACTTAGAGAATACTTGGAGAACTGTTATGCCTCCATTCCATTCCTCACTTGGGAGTCCTTTGGACTTGACTGGAAGAAAATAATAGAGGCAATAGATTTGTCTGAAATTGATTGTTCCTGAGAGGAAAGTCCTCTGACTTAACCTCTTTCCCCCACTGAAATCTGCTTTTTTATGGTTCAGACATTAACTTCACCTGGAGTTAATGGTTTAGATTGACATGACTTAATCTTGGGTTGCAATCAGGGAGCTTAGACACTTGTCAATAAATCAGAACTCCTTTAGATTATTTTTCTTTTAGATAAAGCCCACAAACAAGATAGAAGCCTGGAGCCTTGTTCAGAGGTTTGAACCTTGGACATTTTTGTTTCACTCTAACCTGTTCCTTTTTTTAAAAAATTAAATTAAATTAAATTAAATTTTTTTGGTTACAGTACTCACTTTATTTCCATCTCTCCCCTCCCCCCACCCTTCCTGCAGCCGATGCACAATTTCATTGGGTATTACTAGTGTCCTTGATCAGAACCTATTTCCATGTGGTTGTTTGCACTAGGATGTTCATTTAGAGTCTACATCCTCAACCACATCCCTTCAACCCATGTATTCAAGCAGTTGTTTTTCTTCAGTGTTTTTACTCCCACAGTGTTTCCTCTGGATGTGGATAGTGGCTTTTCTCGTAGGTTCCTCCAGGTTGTTCAGGGACATTGCATTGCCACTAATGGAAAAGTCCATTACATTTGTTTGTACCACAGTGTATCAGTCTCTGTGTACAATGTTTTCCAGGTCACTCTAATCTACTTCAACCACTCACTGGCTGGTTCTTTTGTACCTCTCCTGTTCACAATGAAAAAAACAAACCCCCAAACCCTTAGAATCTGTCTTAAAATCAGCATTGAGTATAGGTTCCTAGGCAGAAGAGCTAATGGGCTAGGCAAGTAGGGCGACTGCCCAGGATGACACAGCTAGGAAGTGTCTGAGGCCAAATTTGAACCCCAGACCTCCCATCTTTGGGCCTGGTGCTCTATACATTGAATAACCTAGCTGGCCACCCCTCCTTGTTCACAATTAAAAAAAAAACAACAAAGATCAAAATAGGACTGGTCAGATTTTATCTAGCTGGAAAAAATTTTAAACTAAATAGAAAATTAAAAGTTACTCCACAGAAGAGAATTTACTTTGGAATCATCTTTGGCCCCACTTAGGCAGAGGAGGTATGTATGATGGGGAAGAGAAGAACATACTCTACCATCTTTTCTCTTGGGTGGAAAGTTGGCAACCACCAGTAGGTCAGATACTCAGGCCCATTGCAACTCCTAAAAGTGGCTGTTAACACCTAGGGCTCAGGCAGTGGCTCCAAAGGCAGCTGCAGACCCACAAAATTTAGTTTCAGTCTCTAGATTTACATCATAAAAGACTTCCAGAAACCCCTATTCCTTAGCTCTTGTAGCATACCGGGCATGTTAGCATCTGGGAAGTATGATTGATGTATTGATATTGTATTACCAGACACATGGTCAGACCTCTTGATGTTCATTGTATGGAAAGGGACAGTCCAAAGTGCTAGCATAAGACAGGCAAATTCATGGGCAGGGCCTTGATAGCCATGATAGCTCTGAGTACATTCTTTTGCAAAGCTCAGGTCAATTAGGGTGCTGACAGCCAGAGTCCTGGCTCAGACTACATTCATTTGCAAAGTGCGGGTTGGATTAATCTCTACCTCTTTGATCTCCTCATTGTCAGTTCAACCAATGTTAAAACCTACATGGATCATCTCCCAATACACATTCCTTAAACCTCCAATAAATACTGGGGAGAAACTCACTCTCTTCCTCTTCCTCTTACTTTCCCTCTCTTTCCTTGTCTCTTGCTCTCTCTTCTCTTACAGCTCTTACTTCCCTGTATCTTCAAAGTGCTAGTGCTCAGACTCTCTTGTCTATAGGAGTATCAAGGAGTTGGTACTCCCCACCTATTCTCTTATTCCTCATATTTCCTTGGAGTTCGAGTTACTCCTCATGTGTTTGAACCTGCTGTCTTTGAGTCTGTATTATTCTCCCATTTCCTTAGTCTCCCTTCTCCATCTCAGGTTATTACCCACAGATAACTAATATAGGACTCCCGTGGGGGGTCGCTATAGCTCCCAACTGGATCCCCCTTGGGCTCTTCTTCTCATTGCCAGTCCTCTGATCAGAGTCAGTTCAAAGCTTATGACTCGGTCCCTCTCAGAATAGGAAGAAATAACACAGAAATTGATTTCCCAGAAACTCATTCAGTTACTTACTCCCTTAATACTTTCCTCTGCTTGCAAAGGTCTGTCTTTTAGAGCCAGCTACATAATTTTTTTAAATGCTATCTTTAGCAATAAAATAAGAAAAGAAATGGAGGGAATAGGTGTATGCAATAAAGAAACAATTGTTTTTATTTGCAGTTGATAGGACAGTTTACTTAGTGAATTTTGGCTGTTCAACTAAAAATAACTGGAACAATCACTTTAAGTTTTTTAAATCAACAAAAATCATTCAACTTTTTATAAATTACTGATATTCTAAAATCTTTTTATTCATATTTATTATTTTGGTGTCAGGGCCATTTCTCCTGATTAAGAAGTTGTTTGGCTTATTGAAACTTGGGGCATTTCAGAGATAAAAATCCAAAGGGAGTTAGTGCTTCCAAAGTAATTAACTGGTTCTGACACTTTCGGTACCTTTGTGACCTGTAAGTCTTTTCCTCTCATTTAGTCCATTATAAATCTGAACCTTGGAAACTGAATTTTCAATATATAACTGAGTTTATTTGGCTAGATCTTAGAGGATGTATGAGATCATAATTCTGTTTGATGTGTGCGACTTTGATAGCATAAGAGGATGGATGATTATGGCTTAGCAAAATATTTCTCTCTCTGACACAATTTTATTCTATAAAAGCTTTGTTAGAATCCTAATCAGAGTTAAGTGTTCTTTTTCTGAGCTCTGAGCTTGCACTTAAGCAGTACAAAATCTAGGCCTTAAGCTCTGGAATCTTTGGACTCCATAGTATTATTTGGCAGCAACTACCTATCACATGAACTTGGTGAGAATAGTTTTTTTCTGTAACATTACTAAGAAAATCCAGCAGAAATGGGAGGAAAGATCCTACTTAAAATAATTACAGAATGTAGAATACATGAATAAAACTAGAAAATACTTTTTGTTATTGTTTAGTTGTAACTGACTTTTTGTGATCCAATATGGAGTTTTCTTGGCAAAGATACTGATATGCCATTTCCTTCTCTAACTCACTTTACAGATGAAGATACTCAAGTAAACAGAGTTAAGTGACTTGCCCAGGGTTACACAGCTAATATGTGTCTGAGGCCAGATTTGAACTTAAGAAGATGAGTCTTCCCAACTCCAGGCCTGGCACTCTATCTCCCATGTCAGCTAGCTGCAGACAAATAATTAGAATGATATTAGTCAAGGTTAGACTGTGCCAATATAGTAAAAAGAAATAGCAATATTAATATCCACATTAATTACAGATTTTAATATGACACCAATCAAACAACCAAGGAGTTATTTTATAAATGAAGACAAACTGGGGGATGGCTCATTCTTATTTAGATATGAGACCTCTATCCAAAAGGCTACCTATAAAATTCCCCCCCTCCAATTTTCTACTTTCCTTTTAATCTTGGCAACATTTGTTTTATTTGTACAAAACCCTTTCAATTTAATGTACTCAAAGTTACCAATTTTATATTTCACAATGCTTTTCATCTCTTGTTGATTCATAAATTCCTATCATATCCATAAATCTGATCATTAATATGCTCTTTTAATTTATTTATATCTCCTTTTATGTCTAAACTCTTTTGATATTATCTTGTTGAATGTTGTAAGATATTGGTCTATATCTTATTTCCGCCAAATTACTTTCAAGTTGTCTCAACAATTCAAAAAAATTAAATTAAAAACAAAAATCCTTACCTTCCATTTTGGAATCAATATTGTTTATTGGTTCCAAGGCAGAAGAGGGCAGAAGAAGAGTCATAAGGGCTAGGCAATGGGGGTTAAGTGACTTGCCCAGAGTCACACAGCTGGGAAGTGTCTGAGGCCAAATTTGAATCTAGGACCTCCTGTCTCTGGGTCTGGCTTTTAATCCACTGAACCACCCAAATGCCCCTTTGTCCCAACAATTTTTACCAAATAGTGATTTCTTATCCCCAAAACCTGGACCTATGCTTTTGTCAAATACAAGGCTACTATAATATTTTGTTGCTGTTTGTTGCATGTTTGTTCTGTTCCACTGATCTAGCTGTCTATTTCTTAGCCAGTACCAGATAGTTTTTGATAATTACTGCTTAATAATACAATTTAAAATCTGGTACTGCTTGACCTCCTTCCTTTACATTTTTTTCATTCATTTTTTTGATATTCTTGATCATTTGTTCTTCCAAATTAATTTTATAATTTTTTCTAATTCAAAAAAATTTTTAGTAACTTAATTGGGATGGCATTGAGATGTTCAAAGTTTTTAACAAAATATTTAAATAAGAAAGAAATAATATAGTTGCTTTGTAATGATCTGTAACTTCTAAAAAGAATCAACCAATTCATTGTATCAAAGAATCAATCTTTTTTTCTTTTTTCCCTTAATATGTTTTATTTTTCCCAATTACATATGATAACAATTTTTAACATTAGAAAAAATCTTTCTTCTTATAAAGAATCAAGTGAAAAGCATTTATTAGATGCTTACAATGTGCTAGGCACCTTGCTAGATGCTAAGTAAGTATACAGATACAAAAAATGAAAAAAAACTCTTCTCTCAGGAACATATTGACAGGGATAGACAATGTATAGGAGCAGCTAGGTGGCACTGTGGATAGAGTGCCAAGCCTGGAGTTAAGAAAACCTGAGTTCAAATTCAGTTTCAGATACTTACTAGCTTTGTAACCTAGGCAAGTTATTTAACCCTGATTTGCCTCGGTTTTCTCATCTGTAAAATGACCAGGAGAATTAAATGGCAAGCCACTCCTGTATCTGCCAGTAAAAACCCCAAATGGGGTCACAGAGTCAAACACAACTAAATCAACTGAATAACAACAAAAGACCATATTTAAGTAAACAGAGAAAAAATAGAAAATAAATATGAGAGAGGGAAGCATGGGAGTTGGGAGGATGAGAACATACATTTTGTATAAGATGGTACTTCAAGTCCAACACTAATTTTGCAGATAAAAAAGACCCACAGAGATGAAGTGACCTTCCAATAGTCACACCAATGAGATCTGAGCCGATCTTAACTTCAAATCCAGTCTTTCCGTCACATCACATTGTTCCTGCATGCCATGCCTTCTCACTACAGTCTTCTGATTTGGGATTGGTTTTGAACTTTGCTCAAGAAGTCATTGGCCTGAGTATAATACACAGCTGATTTAGAAATGGCTCCCAAACTGAAGGAGGAGGAGAAGGAGTCCATGGGGCAGAAGTGAGAAAGTTCATTCTAGGCAAGGGAGATGTCAAAGTAAAATCCAAGGCAAGAGATGGAGGGCTGTACAGGAGGAATAGGGAGAATTTGACGGGATCATAGAGTATGGGAGAGGAAGAAATGTGTAATGAAAATGTAGACAGTTTGGAGTTTGGTTACAAAGGCCTTTAAATGTCAGAGTTTATATTGGCAATAGGGAGCCACCACTGGTGTTTTGAATATAGAAGTGGGACTGGCTTTCTGGTTAGGGAACATCACATTGACATTTGTGTGGAGGATGTATACTGGAGTGACAAGAGAAGAAACATTTACAAGACTGTGGCCTGGCTTTGTAAACCTTACAGTGTGAGCTATTATTATTAGTCTTACCTATCAAAATCTTGCAATCTTGTCAGTTTCAGGGAAATAACCAGAACCCGTTTTATGGCTCTTAGTCCTATATACTTCCTTTCCATGTCTACAATGATGGTGGCAAAATCAATCAGCCAATAAATTTATTAAAACTCCTACTACGTGTCAGGCACTGTGTTAAGTGCTAAAAGAAAGGTAAAAGAGAGCCTCTATTCTCAAGGAGCTCATGAAGTGGTATAAGAGGGGGCAGAGGGTTCTAAGAAAAATTTTAGCTCATTTCTAGAGGGAGAGAACAACTAGATGGTGTGGTGGAGAGAGGAACAGACTTGGAGCCAGGAAGACAAATCTTCCCAAGTTCAAATCAAATGAGCTGGAGAAGGAAATGGCACCACTCCATTGTCTGCCAAGAAAACCTCACATGGAGTCATGAAGAGTAGGATACAACTGAAAATGACTGAACCACAAAATAGAGGTAATAGGCATGGAGTCAGATGAGAAATTGGTTTGAATTCTACCTCTGGCACTGAACTTATGACCTTGATTACTTTACCTCTTGAGTCTATTTATTCATCTGTTAAATGGGGCTATTAATACTTGTTGCACTTACCCTAGAAGGTGTTTTCAAGGTTCAAATGAGATAAAATATCTAAAGCTTTGCACAAATCTTAAAGCACTAGGCAGTTATATGTCAGGTACATGTTGGCATTCTAACTATGAGATCTTTGTTCAACGACTGATGGATTGACATACTGCTGGAGGAATTAAATTGTAGCAGTATTGAAATTCTTACTATAAGTGAAATCTGATGCCAAGAGGAAGTTGCGTTTAATGGAAAGGATGGCTTCCAATTTCTCCATGGTGAGGCAAATTAAGGGAAAGGTCCAGTTGGTTTCATCATGCATCTAAAGGCAACAAGATGCATCATTTCATGGGAACATGAAATTTTTCTTTTATTATAATACTCATAATGGGCATCTGGAAAATGACCACCATGAATATAATTGCAGCTTTTATGTCAAGATGAAGAGGTAGAGAATCTACAAATTGGATAAGTTAATGACCTTTTACTATTGTTTCAGTTTGTTATTGTAGTCATTGAATGTATGTTCTCTTGGTTATTTTTTTTTATTCTTAATTAGTTCAAACAAGGCCTCCCATGTTTCTCTGAATGCTAATGTTTGTGATAAGGTTTTTTGGTTCGGTTGTTTTTCAGTTACATCTGATGCTTTAGGACCACATTTGGGGTTTTCTTGGCAGAGATACTAGAATGGTTTGCCATTTCCTTCCCTGATTAATTTTACAGATGAAGAAATTGAGCAAGAGTTAAATGACTTGTACAGGTTCATACATCTACTAGTAAGTATCTGGGGCCAGATTTGACCTTAGGAAGAAGAGTCCTCCTGAATCTAGGCCTTCTATCCACTGTGTGACTTAGTTGCCCTTGTCTTTAAGGCACAATATTCTATCATAATCTTATGCCACAATTTAAAATCCATTCTCCTAAATAAAATGCACCCACTTCCAGGATTTGATGTATGTACATTACTTTCTTTCCAGGCTTTGACCTAGATACCCAATATAGTGAGATGACTGAGCCAAGGCATGAATAGTTTAGTGACTTTTTTGGTCTGAGTACAAATTGTTTTCCAAAATGGTTGTACCATTTCACATCAACAGTGAAGTCCATCTTTCCACAACCCGAATACCTCCTTTAGGAAGAGTAGAGAAGCACTGAATGCAGATTAATATCCAATGTTACAAAAAGTGGAACTAATCACATCTTGGCAAGAAACAATTAGCTACCAGTTTGGGAGCCATTTCTAAATGAGCTGTGTATATAACAAGTCCAATGACTTGTTAGAACAAAGTTAAAAATCAATCCCAAATTAGAAGACTAAAGTGAGAAGGCATGGCATGCAGGAACAATGTGATGTGGGGGTAAGACTGGCTTTGAAGTTAAGACTGGTTCAAATCTTGCTGGTGTGATTATTGGAAGATCACTTCATCTCTGTGGGTCTTTATCTGCAAAATTAGTTTTGGACTAGGTGACCCCTAGGGTCCCTTCTATCTCCCCAAATACACTATTGATATCTCTTTGGTACACTAAGAGGTACAGTTAGGTAGCTCTACTAGTGCTCAGAAAGCAGACATGCTCTGTAGCCAGGACTGTACTTGAAGCCTTTCCAGGTGATAGAACCTGTCAAAGCCTATACTCAAAGCCTCCGAGGACCCAGGCTCACTTCTCTGCTGTGATGAGGCATTTATATTTTTACAGCCTCATCATGTGGAAGCCAATTTTTCATATTGTACTAGTTAGTTAGTACCCCAAACTGGCTGTTTGTAGCATTCTTTCTAGAAGAGCTCCACAGGCCTCATCCCTTTGGAAATTATAACATCTCTACCTAGTACACTGGGAAAAGCACCAGTCAGCAGATCTGTGTCTGATTACTGGACCCAGCAGTTACTAGACGTCTGTTGTTTGTACTCATTGTCTTCCTCATTGGTTATCACATCTTAACAACCCCAGGACAAGGGAACTGGAAAGGGGAATTAGGGCAAGGAGGAAAGACCATCACCTTTGCAACAGAGGACCTTGACTTCAGTTCTACCTCTAATGCTTGCTACCTATGTAACTTTGAGCAAATTACTTGACTTTCCAGGTCTTAGTTTCCTCACCTGTAAAATAAAGGATTAGGTAGCTTCAAAGATTCCTTTCAGCTCTAAATCTATGATTACTCATATTTTACCATTGGGTAAAGAGGCCCTGAGAGTCAAGAAGTAACTTGCCAAAGAATTGAAAACTAAAGGAATGTCCCTCAACTGGGGAATGGTTGAACAAATTGTGGTACATGATGGTGATGGAATACTGTGCTGTAAGGAATGAAGAGGAGGATGATTTAGAAACAGCTGGAGAGACCTCCATGAACGGATGCAGAGTGAAATAAGATGATCCAGGAGATCATTGTATACAGTAACTGAAACATTGTGGGACAATCAAATGTGATACTTTTGCTACTGGTAGCAATATAATCAAAGGATCCAGGATAATTCTGAGGGACTGATGGCAAAGAATGCT